>NW_008670589.1:0-30389 GCF_000695815.1 Acanthisitta chloris | reverse complement strand
TAAAGGTTAAACACATGAACCTTTTGTCATGTTGAAAAAGGGGAGGAAAAAAAGAGCACAGACATTGGAGAGCACTACAAATCAGGGCAACTGACTGCTCAGCAGAAAGAGAGGGCAAAGGGTGGGGGCACCATTATCCGGCAGGGAATGTGCTCTCCAGAACCACTGTTCACACCCGTCTGCAGAGAAAACAATCGTCATAATCAAAACCCCCTCGGAGCTGGCAATTTTTGGGCACAGATTCTGTGTCAGGAAATGCTGGATCCTGGCAGCAGGCGTGTTACTGATAGGAATGATAAACCAGCAGGCTTATACGAACATGTCTATCTCCAAGGCCAGAAGAAAAGCTAAAATCTCCAAGGCCCCTTTCAGGGAATAATCATAAAAGCTACCGACTGCATTTCCTGGGTTTTTTGGTATTGTTATTAAATCTGTTTCTAGCATTACACCTTTAAGAAAGATCAAAGGGAGGCAGCGAGGGAAGGAGGTGCACACTGACTTCCACTAATTGAAGCAAGCTGAAGCCTCCAGCACCTTCTGGGTTTTCCAAAGTTTCCCTCTCTATCTCAGCATTTCCTCTGCCCTCCCCTGCGGCCTCCCTGCCCCAGCCTCTGCAAAAGCCAGTGCATCCAGATGACTGACACAACAGAGGTGCCTTTTATAGCTGCCTGGGTACAGAAGCAGAAATAAAACCATCCCAAATCTCAGTATAATCACTGGCAGAAACTCGCTGCAGTTCTTCCATTGTTTCATATCTGTGCCTTGTTTTTCCTGTCTTTAAGGAAGGACATCAAAGTTTAGCTACTGTTAACAACATATGCATATAAATTCCAGTAACAGTGAAACACTGCATGCAACTCATCCTAGGAACAAAATCGAAGAAATTAAAGCTGTACTGGGAAAAAAAACAGTTTCTCAGCATAACTGTATGTGCAGCAGGGGCTTTTGCCAATGGCCTCCTGCCCCAGACCAACCTAATTAAGCTGCTAGAACCTGTGGTGTAAAGATAACCATGGCATCCCATGTGGGACTTTGTAATAACCTGACTCTGACTGAAGCGCGATAACGCCAAGAACATCGTGGATTCTGCACTCAGCTAAACAAGCAGACTTGGATACCTCCATTGTTACCATTTACCTTCTCCAGTGTCTCTGCTTCCTTCTCTCATGCATCTGTGCCTCGATTATAAGCCCTCAGGGAACTCCTGGGAGGTGCTGGCTTCACCAGAGAGGCTGTGAGTCAGGGTCTGCACTCGTCTCTATGGAGGCTACAATTTCCATCCACTCATCTCCCTGCACTTGTGTATGAGCAAGGAAGAGAGTTCCTTCTAAATGCCTCCAAGGGTCAAGCGCAACTTTGCCTTTGATGCTTAATAAAGTTTTGAAATCAAAACCACCATGTAAATGTTGTTCTTATTATCAGGTAGGTGTGCTCTGGTTTTCTTCCAAGAGAACTCAGCTGCTGAAAGTGGCTGGTACTAGAAGCAGGTCTGGGATGCTCAGCACCCAGCTTTGCAGGGAGAAGACTGACACAAGTGCTTGGCACACAGCAATGAAAGAGGATGCAATCTGATTTGGCAAATTAGCCCCTGGGATGATGCAGTTGCCATATGTACCTAGGTGCCAAATTTCAAATGGAGCAGAGTGACCTGACCCTGACCTTTGGCTCTGAGCGCTAAATTCCCTCTCCAGGGAGTCTCTCTAGCCTGAAGCGTGTTTCAAAGCTGTGAAGAGAATAAATGTATTCACCTGGGGGATATTTACAGCAGAACATTTGTTTTCACTTATGCTGAAATCTAAGGAGAGTTTTGGTAGAGTCCCTGCATGTCATTCATTCCAACAACAGGTTTTGCAACTCTTCTTATGCAGGTGTCTGAGGCCTGTGCAAATATCTCTGGCTGACCACAGGTATCTGATGAAATATCTGTTCTAGCCAATAATTTGCCCCATTTGGGATTTTTCAAACAAAAGCAAACATCATCTTCTTTCTCACTGTTTACCAAAGGCTGCAGGACAAGATAAGGAGGCTACCCTCTCCAAAAATGAGCCACTTCTAGTAAATATACTCAAGAAGTTTACAAGAAGTATTGTAAATAACTTAACCTACATTTTCGAGAAGCTGAATGTTTTGTTTAGTTTTGGTGTTTTTTTTTAAATCCTTGAATTGCAAACTAGTACTTAGCTTGCTAATTAAAAATAATTCTTTAATGGGTCATCAGACAGCAAGTTAGACAGGTTAGGGGGAAGAATGAATGTTAACTAGAGGCAACACTCAGAGCTGTCTGAGCTTCAAACTATTATGATACCCAAAGAACAGGCAGTGTGAAGAAAGGCAAGGGAAGGCAAGCAAAGGTTCAAAGACAAGGCAGATTAGTTAAAATAGTTTCACAACCCAAAACAACTTAAAGCTTTACAGACCAGTTCAGTTGGCTTTTGGCTTTATAATTTTAGTTGGCTTGCAATAATTTTTCCGAGTACCTTGGTAAGGACACAAAGCCAGAGATCACCTCAAACATGCCTGTTCTTCTGAAAGGCAACATCAGTTCTGGAAACAGCTGCCTTCCTTTTTCCCAACCCACTCAAATATCAGTGGTTTGAAAACTTGTCCAAACACTCTTGCAGACTGATTGTGGAAGTATTCAGAGAAAAGCTGAGAGAAGAACTGAACGCAGCATTATGGACCATGCAGAATGCTTTGGGAAAGGCAGCAGTATAGATGAACCAGGCTTCCAGCTAGCAGAAATATATCTTTATTTTAAGGAACTGAGTCACTTCTGAAATGCATCATTTGTTTAAATTACAGGAAATAAAGGTTTACAACCAGGGACAAGCTTGGCAAACCTTGTTAAGAAAAAACAACGGCTTGTACAATCTGCAGAACCTGATCTCTGGAAGGCTGATACATCCCTAGAAGCAGGAGCAAAAGGCAAGAGAAGGCTTTGCTAAACTGTGTTTCTATCCAAGTTTCACATAGAGAACATCTGTTTGCACCCTAAAACATACACAGGCATTTGATAAACACTTTCTTTCTTCTCACTTTAGGAAGGCTCTTTGGCTCACACAAAATGTAACACTACTTTTTATATTGTCTCACTCATTTCAAGTGCCATAAAACCAGGCATAAAAAAATGCTTAAAGATGCAAAGTAAAGCATTTTAAAAAAAAAGATTGGGGGAAAAACATTTAGAGCTGTCCACACCACCTTAGTTTATCTCTCCTTTGCACACATGCTTTAGTTGTGTTGTAAAACCCTTTTTGTTGTCAAAATCTGGCTCCGACATTTCCTCAGCAATCCCTTCACAGGCTCTGGTTCTCCATCACCACATCAGGCCCACACCTCCAACCCACAGCACCTGCCATCTCCCTCCATGCTGCTGGATGCCAACAGGAAAAGCTCTGAGTGTAAACAGCTGTGCTTTTGCCATGTACCATCTTCTCTGCTCCAGAACTTTGTTGGCAGCAAGGGGGAGAAGTGGAAGACCACCCTGTGCTGCAGTGTCTCAGCTGCAATTCACCCACATAATTCAGTATAAAGAAGACTCTCAACAAGGAAATGCATAGTGATGAAGTTTGGCCAGACTGTAAGCAAGTGAAAGCAGGGCCTCATGATATCAACTGTAAAATAACCTTGACATCTGGCTTTCCTTAATCTGCTGTTTGCAGGAGGGTGGGAAAGATTTCTATGCTTTGTGACTTGAGAAGAATGAAGAGAACATGCTTCCCAAGCTACTCCAAAATAAACACGGACAATTTGAGTATCCAGGATGACAGCAAAGCTTGCTTCTAGCAGAGAATGAAGTCAGCTGCACATGACAGAGACAAATGCTGTTTCAAGGGAAAAAATTGTTCTGAGATTGGACAAGATTTTCCACACTCATCTTGCCTTTAGAAAATAACCCTGAACTTCAGACTTACAAGAACACGTTGAGAGACAAGCATCTTTTACCTTGCCTTAGCAGCTTCAGAAGAACACTAGGAATAAATCACAGGAACAAACAAAAATAGTCATAAAAAACCATTGCTGCATGACAGACTAGAGCAGAGGACGCACTGAGGCACCGATTCATGAGCAATATCCCTGAACCTGCCATTGTAGTGTCATTTCTCAACACCTCCCCATTCCTAGTAGCAGGCTAAAGCAGCAATTAGAGAAGTGGGAGTGCTCTGCAGGCCTTCCCTGTCTGTAACAGGCCCATATCCAGCTATTTATTAGGTAATCCAATTACTATGATGTGACCTTCCTCCATGCATAAATGTCTAGTCAGACTACAGAACAGCCTAACAACCTAGGTGTTTTTGTTAGGATGCAAACCTCCATTCCTCTAGTAACAGAGCTTATTACAAAACACAGCTACTGCACAAAACAATACATCTCCCCTTCTCTCATCTTTTTCCAGTTGTCTGGAGAGCAACTACACACCCAGCCACAAGGGAGAACAGGTTAAAACCAGTCTCCTGCACCCACTTCTTGGACCATGCTTTCTTCCAGCCTCCCTTTGCAGCTGGGAGGAGCTCTCCACCAACCTGCCTCATTATTCTCCTCAAAACTTTCCTTTATGGCAATGCCACTGAGGGCAGTTAGGCCTCTCGAGTCTGATGAGGCCACTGCTGACCATGTTGGCTTGTGGGACGTCTTTAGAGCACATGCCTTCCCTCTCTTGTTTTTTCCCAGGAACTCCCTGGTGGGCACAGCCCTTTTGTACACTCTGTATCCTACTGTGGATATGGTCCTTGGCTGGAGCTCCTGGGGGTTTTGATACAGCATGTAATATACAGGTCATTACCAGCATCACCAACTGAGATTTCTTTGGATATCAGTGACAAAGTGGCAAGACTGATATCACGACCCATGAAAGAAATTTGAAGAACTTGGATTCCTGGCCAATGTGTGAGGCAAATCCCAGTTTATGCTCCATTTGAAACAGTTTCTTTCAAGGGGTGCAGGGCTTTTCCTCAGAAATATACTGAGGGAGGACCTTGGGCTGTATTCGTTGACCTCTGATGACAAAGATTAGATAACAACTGAATGGAAGTGTTTTCAGTAGTGATTCTGTGTGCTGAGAGACATAATAAACAGCATGTATCATGGCAATACTCAGCATATAAAATTCCCTGGAGAGATTACCCAGTGAGAAAAAAAGTGGTATGCCTCTGTTTTGTTATGCTGATTTTCCTGACTTTCCTGGGGTTAAGAATACTTTCCAGCTTACTCTTGCTCTGAAAAATGCTACAGCTTCTGCAGATTCCAGAAGAATCTTGCAGTTCATGGTGCCCAAGAGTCACTTCTGAATACCTTGTATTTCCTTCTATTCAATGTTTTTCACACTATGCTTTGACAGGAAACGTCTGATAAAATAAGACCCAAAAGCTAGGGCACAGGAGAGGAAGACATGCAGGTGAAAGAGGGGGCACACCTATGGTCATGTGAACATGCTAAATACAACTAACACCATTACAGGATTTTCCAAAGGCAAAGGATCACAGTAGTCTGTCTAGAGGTTCACCAGGCAAAGGTTCACAGGCAAGATTTCTCATTAAAGCATTCAGCTTTTCTTATTTTTTCTGGCACTATTAAATGACACAGCCCATAAAATTTGTGCAAGAGCTGAAATTTTGAGGGACAGACACTTTGTCAGCTTGTACTTCCCAAAACACTTTTGGCTATTCTAGTGCAGTATCTGTAACTCAGTCATCCCTGCTGCTTAACACTCGAATGAAGCTGGCAAACCAGGATGTTGTGCTGTACTAGTGAGCAACAGAGATCCCAGGCAGGGGTCACTTCAGAAAAGCACAACTCCTTATGCTAAATACAGAGCTGTTCAAAACCTAACAGATTTGTTTTATTAGCTAAAGCTTTTGATTAGCTACAGGTAGAAGAAACACCACAGTGCTTGTAGTAATATGGAGCTTTTGTCATGCTTCTGCTCATGTCTGCCCAGTTTTCTGTTCCTTTCTTCTACCTGAACACAAGTAAGATCACACCTCCTTTGAACTTGGGATTATTTCTAGGAGAACTGTACACTTTCACCTTGCTGTGTATTAACGTCTCTCTTCCAAGGTACTTGCCCAGGTCAAACTACTGCCCATGAGAAAGCCCATTCCAGGTAGCTTCTACAGAAGCAGAAACTATTGTCTATGTCCTCCCTGCCTGGTGATGCTGCTGGATGTAGGGACTGCTACAGGTTGGACATCATCCAAGCCACAGGCACTAGCCAGGTACAGAGTCCAAAGCCATTCTCTCTGCTTTGTGTCTCCTTTTCCCTGTGCAGTCAGAGGCAGCTGCTACAAGGAACAACTCTTCCCTCAGCAAAGCTTTAGTGAGACCTGGAAACATCACAGATGCCTTTGCGGAGCAGCTGATCTGGACAGGAATCTCAGTAATCAAATCATGGCGGTGGCTTCAATGCAATTTCCCCACCACTGTAGGAAAGGCCACCGGGCAAGGATTACCTAGGACGATTTAATTACGTGTGAAAACAGCTGCAAGGCTTTATGGGGGTTTAGGGTTGTTGTTCTTTGGATAGGAGGAGGGAGAGATGACAGAACCAGACATGGAGCAAGCTGACTGGGAATGACCTGTGATGGCAGGTAAGCACATGGTCATATACACGAGCAGAAGATTAAGGACAGATACATACAAAGCCTTTTTTTCTCAAAGGCTGTGCTTTTGAAGACTTTTGACCTGGAACAGGGTCAGTGTGACCTGCTGTGTCTCCCACACCCTTTCTGCCATGAGAGACTCATGGCTCACTTCCTGCACCCACCTTCTGCATTCAGTGACAAGCCTATTTTGCCACTATTTACCTGTGCATCTCTGTTAAAAGACCGTGGTAGCCTAAGGGGCAGTGAAGTGTATTCTTGCTGATACTAGTTGAAATCTTGGTCATATTTACATTAAATAGAGTTTTATTATTGCTTTTGAACAGGCCTGAGTTTAACCCGCGGGAATACAGTGTCTGGAGAACAGATGGTAACAAGGAAAAACTACACATTGTTTTTTAAACCACCTTGTCTGAGATGCTTTGCCCTCCTTGATTCCATTAAAAGGTCTCTGTGCCTTACAAAATATCTGCAGAGTAAAACAAACCACCACAGAGAATACTTCACTTGGTATTACTTTCCTGAGGCATGATGAGAGCTTATCAATGCAGTCTGTAAGCTGGTTGACTTAAGGACTCCACCAAATATGTCTCACACAACAATTACATGTGGTATGTTTGCTTTTGTTTATATTTCAGTTTTATTTCTGGATTCTACTTTGCTTTGTAAGTTTTTTTTCGTGCATGACAAGCAATATTCAGTTATTCATGCCCTGCCTTTTTTGTTTTAAGTTGACATTTTGCCCAAACTTAAGACCACAAGATGCTTACTAGAGGTTCTCTTAGCTTCGAGGTCTCCCATGCTTCTGGCCTTTAAAAACTAGTACATACTAAACCTAAAACTAGTACATACTAGCACACATAAAAACAAGGTGCATGGTTAGTGACATCAGCCACAATTTCCCCTCCATATGTGTGTGTGTATGTTCTCTGTCTATGCACAATGGTATTTCCAACCTGAAAACAATGCATTCAAGGGAAAAATATGGGTCTGTGTGATGGGATTTCCAATGGAGCCTGAAGGACTTTGGTATCCTCAGACTATAAAGAAAGTCCAGAGAACAGAATGCTTAACATCTCCAGGCTCCTTTGAATTCCCAGCCTTGCTGAACGAAGAATAAAGCAAGCAGGAATCCACTAATTAAAGAGAAATGGGGCTTATTTGTCTTGGTTTCTGAAGTCACAGTTCTCCACTTCTGAAAACACAAGTTTCTCACCAGTTCTTTTCTGCCCTAGGGCTCTGACCTAAGCAGCTTAAATGATACACAGATTTTGGTAGAAATCTGCTCCTTATTTACTGGACTTCAAATGTGCAAGCAATTACTGAATGGGTCTCGTTTATTGAATAAAAGTATTTAGGCATTATGTTTACAAAGGCCTAGAAACATTAAATTCTAGTGAAAAACAATTATTTTTACAGAATACATCTGCAAGCAATATGAAGTCATTTTGTTTTTGTAAATTTCTCCGTAATAGACTTATTGTTGATGTGGAAAATGTTCACATTGCAGCAGTGAATTATTTTGAAATGCCAAACTTAATAAAGGAGAAATTATTGCAAATAATATCACAGCCCTTAAGCAAAAAAAAAAAAAACCCTAAAAAAGCCCAAATACCAGTGGTTTCCTGACTAGTCAATCCTCTTCAGATTGGCAGACCTCTTCAGACTAATCAGGAAGAGTTAGACAAATAGTTACTTTATTACGGAGGCTGTCAAATAAATCAGAATCTGGCAAGCAACTGTTTCTGAGCCCTGCAGCCGCCCTGGCTTCTCTTCCTGCAAACCCAAGGCACTTACAGCAGTCCCACGGATGTGTTTGTCTGCAGAGCAACGTGTAGGCTTCAGGCCTCCAAACAAAACTTCTTCCAAATCTGGGCCAGCATTTTTCTTGGCTTCCTCAGGTTTTGTTGTGGAACATGGCTGAGAGAAGAAATGTTTTCTAACCAATTAATTCAAGTCACTGCTGTTATTTTTAATGGAGAGCTCTGAAGCTCAGCTCACAAAGGGTAATGAGAAAATAATGTTTTAAACAACATCATCAGAGGAATTAGGCCATGGACTTGAACTACATTATCCAGTTCTCGCCGCAGTTATTTTGCCCCCCCAATGTTTGCTCTTTACAATGGCACGATGAATGGGAATTTTGCCTAAGGAACAAGCCTGAGACACAGCCACAACTGAAGGTCACAGAACAGTGAGTTTCAGCACTCAGCTACAAGAAATGGTTTCTTGTGCTGCTACACCCCTGACTCCAGACACGCTCCTAACACCCGTGGGCTCTGTGTGTTTGGGAATGAGTGAAGACCAAGATCTGGTTTTAGCAGGGCACTGGGGCACTGGTTTTATCCACTGTCTCACAGCACTTCAGCATGTATTTAGACATGCAGAGGAGACTTAAGACCATAACTAGACTTCAGCATTACTCAGTCATTCTGCTGAAGAGAGGGAAGAAGAGTGCTGCGTTGAGAGGTAACAACATCACCTTTTGTACCTCCATTCAATCCCTTTTTGTGTTGTTTATCTGCACTGCACAGTATTGATTTGAAAGGCAATCACAAGGCAAAAGGATGGCAAAAGGAGACAGGGCAGGGAGGGAGGGAGTAGAAAGTTTGAAATTACAATCCAGAATGGACCTAATGAACGGGCCTGCATGAAATGTTTTCAAGCAGTGCTACTGTACCGAATATACTCATCAGCTGAACAGCTAACAATTGTAGTTGGAAACTTTAAGACTGCCCAGACAAGAACTGTACTTCCTCCCTCTTCCTTTAAATCTATGGCAATGCAAAGTGGCAGTACTGACAAATCAATTCAACATGAGTGATCATACAGACTTGCTAAGAAGATGGGATATAATAACTTTTGAAGCTAATAAGATGGCTTAAAAACATCCTGTTTTGCACTGGACCACATTAAAAGCAAGCAGCACAGATGGACTTGCACCTGTTTCCAGATGAAAGTGGTAGCTAGTGCAGTGCTATTCTTAATATGAATTAACTTTTAATAGAGCTCTGCTTTAGTTCTAATTGACTTTACAGTGCTACTAAAAATAACTGTTCATCTAGCTGGCAGGCATATTTCTCCCTTCCCCATGTCTCAATATGGACACTCGCTTACGGATCCTAAAAGGGAACAGTTGCAGTAAATACAAACAACCAGTAAATACAAACAACCACTAAATGCACACCACCCTACACATAACATTTGGTAGGTTTTGTGAGGAAGAGCCACACATTTGTCCTTGAAGGCAGCCTATCCATGGAGAAAACCACCACCGAGAGATTGGCAGCTTACAGCCCAGGGCCAGCAGCTTGGGCAGAGCAGAGGAGGTGCCAGTGATGCTGTCAGACAAACTGAGAGATGGGAAAAGGTAGCACGGTGCAGGATCTTGAAAAGTAGGACAAGAAACTCATATTCCACAAAATGCAAGGACTAAAAATAAAAGGATGGGAGGGAGACCTTTTTGGTGGGTTATATGTCTTTTTATGGGGACAAGCTCAATAACCATGATACAAGAAATTCCATTTTCTTCAACTCCTTCAGGTAGGGTGAGGTAATCTACAGAATTAAAGAGGGGAAAAGTGGCTGCAGCCATTCAGTAACCAGGATCTGAGTGTCCACAAGGTGTAGTGACATGTCTGGCACACAGTGGTCACTTCAGCCACCTTTGCGGCAATTAGTGAAAAGAACAGACACTTTAAAATCTTTGTTGGTTACCAGAGGTTACTCTGCACTTTTATCCTTGCATGGTACTTTAATTCAGTTTATATACAAATGGGATGCCTTTCAATTTTAGGCTAATGTTCTTTTATATTTATAATATTCAGGATAGCTACACATGCTTGATTACCTTTAAAACACTTATCATGATGCCATTTAAAAATAAATGAATCCCATTTAAAAGTGACTTGTCCCCATCTTCCAGTATTTATGGACAAGGACACATGGGGCTGATTTCCCTCATTATTAAGAGGCATGTCTGAGGCTTAAATCATTTGAATTATTCATTGACAGCAATTGGGCTACTCATACAAACTCCCACATACAGAAGGAGTCTCAGTGATAGGCCAGTCAAGTGGACAAAGATGACTGAAGAGATTTTGGGATGCACTGAGCATCCACAGACACGGCTGACTTCGATTAGGGTGAGGAGCACTTTTGAAAATTTGGCCCCACCTTCACTAATAAATATAATTTAATTAGGATTTTCAAGTGCTGAATGACTTTTTCTTCAAAGGTTACGATGACTGACGTTCTGAGTGGTGATCAGGGACACGAGTGACTGTGCACTGATTACCACAAAAAACCCCAAGCCTGCTACAAGACATTGCTAGAGCACTGGGTTACATGGGACTTCCATTTTCCGTGTGGGTTTGGGGTGTTCCTGACAGCAGCCAGACACGAGGTGGACATCTCTGCCCAACCTGGGCTATGAAAGCTTTCATGAAGAACAAAGCTGACCCTAAGCAAAATAAGAAAAGCCTCTCCAAGCAGCAGAAACAGCCCATCTCTAGTGTGAAATTCCTGCTCCTGCAACAGTGAAATTGGAGACAGGAGATGGATAAATCAACTGCACTGTTGAGCTTGGACTGTAATAGTCCAAATGACAAAGGCTGTAAGCATTTAAAATTCTGCTATAAAGAGGCTTTCCAGCCTATCACAGACTACTCAGCTCTCTGCTTAGTGGTGGAAGACCCTGAGCTAACTGTTAATGTGTTTCCAATCAGTGCAGTCAGAGTGAGAGAACAGGAATCATCCTTCATGAAAAAGAAAAGTTCTCATTATTCTTTGCAGAGTTTTATTTTTAATTAAAAATACATGTTTCTTACTCTCTTCAGAATGAGCCCAAGGAACATTTGTAATAATTTTCAGGTCACATTATATTGCACATATTGCAGCTGATTTCACAGCTATGTAGGCAAATGACTATTTTTCTGCACAACTACATCACTATGGAGGGTAACAGCAGTCAGTGAGCATCACCAACACCTAGCTGTTACAATGCCTTTTCAGGGAACGTGGTCTGGCTCTTGGAAGAAGATACTTCCATATTTCAGCCATTTGTCTTTTCCCTGCCCAGTCCCAACATGTCCCAGACTTCATCCCTATATGTGATCTGGATGGTAAAGATTTTGTTTTGTTTCTGTTTCCCCCAAGAAAGGCAAAAAGGTTAGTAAGTCTTTAAACTCTCAGTTCTTAAGGCTGTTAATATTTCACATTGCCAGCAGGGAAAGGAATTAAAACTGCCAGTAGCTATCCAGATAGATTTTAAAATCCCCTTCCCTCCCCCTTCTCTCTGCCTCCCTCAGCTTCAGAGGATATTTTCCCCGCAAATTGGTTTTAAATTAAGGAAGGTGATGAAGGCAATGTGCCGTCTCAGCATTTTCCCAGGTGCACTTAATCTAATTTCATTAAGGAGATCAGGACAGATGATCGCTACAGTTGAAACATTAAGTCTGTCCATTTTTGTATAAAAAAACCATTAAGTCTGTCAAAGTGTCGGCGGGTGGGCTGTTTATTATTGGAGATGAAGGCGCGCTTTGCTTCCCCAATAAACTGTCAGGAGTAGTAAACCACAAATTAAGTCAGCTGCTGCCAAAGATTTAGGCAAATATCTCCAACTAATTTTGACACAGGTGTGGGAAAGGCCAAGGAAAGGCTTGGAAACCTTG
This sequence comes from Acanthisitta chloris, assembly GCF_000695815.1. Classification (NCBI taxonomy): domain Eukaryota; kingdom Metazoa; phylum Chordata; class Aves; order Passeriformes; family Acanthisittidae; genus Acanthisitta; species Acanthisitta chloris. Next base: position 18,118 of record NW_008670589.1, on the reverse strand, counting down.
GAACTTAAGCCTTTTGTGTGTGTTTGAGATATTTCAATCCAACTGAAGAGTGGATATGATCAAGCAGAAAGGATGATGCTTCTGACACTCTGGAAACACTGCCAAGGGGAGCTGTGGAGCGGCACGTGCCGCAGAGCCCAACCTGCTGAGTTTACCTTTGCTTTCACCTGTACTCATCCTGCCAGACTCATCATTGTGTCTCATGCAGACAAGAACTCATAAAAGCTTCTGTCAAGCCACTGTTCTGTTTTGAACTTAGGCACAGCTTTGACTGAAATGTAAAATCACTTCCTCAGACAGCCATTCAGGTATCAAAATAAGAGGAAACCCATCAAAATGCAGAAACTTTGGAAGACCAAGAGCCATGACAGAAATCAAATGAAGCTTTCAGATACTACAAGACCAAACATGAGCCATTTGCTAAGGAGAACATTTTCCTTCTCAAGAAAAATGCATTTGGGGAGAACTTGGTATTAAAGACCATTAAGAAATGTTAAAAAGTATAAAATACTAACTGCTGGTAAGTGAAAACAGAGTTAGAAGACTCACCTAGGCAACAGAATATCCATTTCAAGCATGATGCTTTAGGTAAGGGTGAATTCCCAAGCAAGGTCAGGCAGACATTACTTCTAGTCTTCACTGAGGATAAAAGAAGTTGTTGCTGCCTCTTACATATCTGGAAACTCCTGTAGTGAAACCTAGTCTGGATTTTGTTGCAAATGGGACCCAAAAGCAATAAAATAAAAAGCTGACCCATGAGTCATCCTTGAGCTGTATCCTTTACACCTGCATGGGACACACTGTGCTCTTCCATATTCCTTAACCTGGTAAACAATTTTGGAATGCAGGGATGAGAAACTATGAGCCAAATGAGGGCCTCAATTGCAGCTATTGGAGCATACATCCTCCAAAATTCTCAGCTACTTGGCATCTTTACAGTTAATTATATCACTCAATTTAATGAATTGAATTGCCTAACTCAATTGTCAATTCCTATCACCTGCCTACTCTGTTATGTTCTGTCTTCCGAGGAGCTGCTGCCATTGCACAGGTAGCCCTCTGGATTTAAGGCTACGTTATAATCGTGTTTCTTGATGTGGGCAGACAGCTGTACAAGATTGCTCTCTTCCCTGTTGCCTCAGATCTTAAAAGGCTCTTCACAAGGTTCCTGCTAAGATAAGAAAGTGCTCAAGGATGGGGAACTGGAACAGGGAGACGTTAAACAGAGGAGAAAGCAGAGAGCTAGGGACACGCTGACTGCCAGTGACAGAGCTGGTATTATCCTGCTGTGCCCGAGAGCTCTCCATAAGATATCTTCCCTCCGTTTATGTGAGTTAATGATGGATTTTTGTCAGCAAACTCTGAAGGCTCTTCTCATTGTTTGCTCTGAAATTTTCTGTCCTACGTTTTCAAGAATGAACATGGGCACCACAGACTGTGCTGATTCAGCTTGCTACATACAGGCTAATGGACTTAACATTTGAGTTTTCATCTGGATAAGAGAACCACATAATCTCACTGGGAAGAAAGAACATTGGTGCTGAAGCTTTGACTCTATTTCATTCTTTCAGCTGCATTCTTGCTTTATTTAAATACAAGGGTTAAGAAGGGTCATTATTACTAATACTATGTACTTGAGTTGAAGTTGGAAAGGACAACTTGGAAGGCTCTTCTCCCTCTGGAAGGGCTTACAGGGCTTAACTCAATTGCCCCAAGTCTCAGTTGGAACCTTTGTGTCTGCTCCATGCACATGGTGGGTGGAACGATGGAAGCCAAGGGCATGCCAAGTCTCTCCCCCATCTGGCATTTCCCAAAGAGTAACTGAGTGAACTGGGTATGCAGTGGGCTTAGAGAATGCTATTTTGCTGGTAAATCTGTTCATGGAGAACGAGGAAATAAAATAAAATCACTGAGTAGTGAATTTTTGTCTGCCTATACTGGCAACAACATTACATTTGCCTGTTTATAGCACCCAAATTTTTCAAGGCCTGCAAGGTTATTTTAAATTCAATATTTTGATCTTGTTTAAAAAGCAGATCTGTTTTTAATAGCAACATGCAGCTTGTCTGTAAAACAGCAACTTTATTCAATTAGGAGAACTAACCACCTTTACCCAGTTACTGCTATCCAGGAGTCAACTTTCTTACCAGTTTTCACTCTGTATCACCAGGTTTTCAGTCTGTAAGAATTAAACCTCAGAAGAAGCACTGATTCTGTGCACATATGTGCATGCACTTGTATATGTGCCACACTGCTGCGTGATGCTAAGCCTGCAGCACGTCCCAGGCACATGCTGCCACAGTGGCACTCAGTGCTCTGTCCATAAGCCAGAGCACCTTCTGGCAAAAGGACCACTTGAGTTCTGTCTGAGGACCCAGCTGGGAAGTAACTGGCAAATGGGACTTCTCATTATTAGCCACAGCTGAAAACTGCTATAGACTGAAGTGTAATGCTAACAGAAGAGCAAATACAGCAATGTGAAAGCCCTCAGTTCACTTCCATGTTTGATTTTTCCCTTCTGCTGCAACCAGTAAGAATTTAAATTTCTGGAAAAGTACCAAGTTTAATTTCTCAGAGAAAGGGACAAGCCAGTGATGGACAAAACCAGTTTGGGGACCTTGGTGTAGGGTTCAAAAACAGCAAACAACAGGTTACCTGAATTGGGAACTAAACTTCCAGCCTCATGGAAGACCTATCAGATGGAATCCACTTTTTCCATTGCTGGATAAAATGCAAGGAACAGGGGAAAAGAATTCTTCAGCAATAGTGCTGGACAGGGCTTTATCTTATTTCTGGGTAATCTCATACACAAACACACATACACTGAGTGACCATTCCTACTAGAGCAACTCCTAGACCTCTCTTCATTATTACATCCCTTTCTCCTGCTGCCTAAACTATGATTTTTTCCTGTGGGCTTGTAGATACCCTTTCAAGGTCAACACAGCTGAAACAGCAGTGATAATTTCATCCCCCAGGTCTTCCACACAGTTTATTTTTCTCATTGCTTCCACTCTTATCACCTCCATCTCTCACTCAAGCCCACAGTTCTCAGCACTCTCTTTGATTCACAACACTCCTGACATCATGACATTCAACCTATGTTTAAGTCCTGTATATCTTTGTTTTCTATAACATAACAAGCACTGCCTGTTCATCCACACAACTAAGTTCTTGGTCAAGCTCTTGCTATCTCACCTTTAATTTACCATTTTATCCCTTCCTCTGGTGATGGTAGATGTAGCTGTGTCCTTGTGCCAAGGAAAAGCTGCCGCAAGATCACATTCCTAGTCCAGGGCTTTGCTTCCTACACAGCTTCCCACTTCCTGAATGGCAGACTATCACTCTTCATGCTTTGACTCTTTCACAGCTTACTTCTTCGTAACACTGACACTCAGCATTGCTGTAAACTTTCATCTCTCACTGGTCTGACTTGATCACCCCCTTGTTAAACTTTCAAATAAACACCTCCCTACTACTCACCACTGTGCCTTTTGCTACAGAGAACAACTTCCCATTCACAGCCATAAAACTACACGACTTTCCCTCTCAAATGCCTCCTAAAACCTTAATACCTACAAATACCCCCTTGACCTTAATACCTGCAAAATCAAAGGTGCACAACAACAAGACTGCTGGGATAGGGAAACAGTGCTGCTGTCAACAGTGCCCTCCCATTTACCTGAGTCCCTTCACTCTGATCTCACCCTTAAGCCGTGAGCTGTTCTGCATCTGTACAGCACGGAGCAGGATGGGAACGCGGTCTGCGGCGCTGCGATCACAGCATCGCTGTGCTGCTCCCCTCCCATCCATCAAGGGCTAAACCACACTGCTCTCACACTGCTGCACACTTCCAGGCACCTACTGGGACTCAGAAATCAGCACAGCAAACTACAGCATGGCAAGGCTGATTCACATGGCCTGAGGCAAGGCCTAATAAACTCACTGGGCTGCTGCAGAAAGTCATGTGGAAACACTGTTTTAGAAACCCAACTTCAAAACTTTTTGTTTCCATCTTGGATATAGCTTTGCCTGTCTCAGAGGTTGCTTGCTATAGCTACAACACAAACTACAGAACAAATACATGGTAAATACTGATCCACCTTAAAAATACAGTTCCATTTCTTGCACATCTTACTTAGCACCACATTAAATGAAGGAAGGCCTGATACCTAACCCCTGATTTGGAGAGCCTGCTTACACTGCGGGGCCATGCAATTAAGCTGACAACCCACAATTTTGTGCACAGCAGACAGAAGTCCAAGACTGAAAGAACATGAACACTGAATTACTTTTAAAGAAAGAAACAGGCTTTCTTTTTCTTTTTTAATGCAATCTTGAACACTGTTATTAAAAAAATGAGAGCAACATTTTGGAGTAATGAGCAGAGATTACTCATTCCCTTGTTTTACACAAGTTGACTTTTGGCTTTCTGCAGAACACCATTTAACAGAGCACATTACCAAGCTGCTAGCCACTTTTCACAGTGATGCTAAAGCAGGTAAGAGACAATAAGTGGAACTGTTGATGGTTTATATTACTCTATTATGTTAATGTTCACTAAAGTATGCCATAAGCTCTCTCATTACATGTGTATAAACCAATTCTCTGTGGTGTTATTCCTGTGCTAAATGCTATAACTACATAAATCTTGAATTAATGGAGACTTTATAGTTCCTGAAAATGAAGGGTAATTGCTATCTGTTAATGCTGTTGTTGCTATTAAAGGAAGTATATATTTTCAGTAACAATGTTTATGGACCGTGAGCTTCACATTGCAGCTATTGCACAGTGCAGAGACAGTGTAATACGACTATCAGACTGACTCCCCTTCTCTCCCTCCTCCCTCACAAAAAGCACAGTCTCATTTCCACAGCTTCAACAAACAACACTGCAATTCTCCTAGCAGCTGCAGAGTCCAAACCCATGTCCTTCTTTGAACATACAGTGAAAGAAACAGGATTTGCATTTCCATATCTAGGAACGCATGATTTGCTAAGTTTCTCGCTTGGTTAAATGGCTGGACAGCTCACTTTATTAGTCTGGGTATCTCGAACAGTGCTTTGAGAAGTGCATGGTGACAGAATGATAGGTGTGAGAAAGTATCATCCCACTTACTTCCTTTGAGATTTCAGCAGTGATGCAGAAGTGAAAGGCTATACTTGGCCAGAGACAGTTCTCAGAAAGTAGATGGGGTAGACAAGTCCCTAGCCTTTAGCTCCTCTTCTCCCATTATTAAAGCCAGCAGCTCACCGTTTGGAAACACTCTCACAATCTGCTGTGAAACGAGGAGCAATGGCTCCTCGGTTCTGATGCACCGAACGTGTGACTGACTGTGCTCAATTACTTTTCTCCCCTGGAGTCCTGCACAACACTGCACAAGGTAAAAACCCAAACCATCAGGAGTGTGTTTATATTTTTCTATGCAGTGAGGGTAAAGCCTTAATTTTACTCTAATGTCTATGTTTGAAAACATTAAGAGCTCAATAACCCATATACCTACGAACTAAATAAATAGTGGATAATTACTAACATGGTACAGAGAGAGAAGTAGGAGGTGGAAAATTTCAGTTTTGCTTCTAGCTCTGTCGCTGACTCAGTTTGTACTTGCACATGAACTTCTTTTTTTGCCTGCTTTCCTCATGAGTTATATGCAGACGACAGGGATCCGCTGTTTATGACTAACAAAAAAATGTTATGCAAATCTAAAGCACATTAGTAATTCCTGCCCTGCCCTTCGTTAGTGCCAGTGTGTGTAGGTGTACCTAGAAAAAGCTGCTTCTTGCTGACCAAGCAGGAAAACAGGATTGTTCTGTAGCACTGGGAAATGAAGCTGACCCATCATGTACTTCGGGGAGCCTGACGCCGCGCTAGGCAGTATGTTGGATACTCCATCTGACTGCAATAGCCAGGCAGCATTATTAGGAGATACATTTTGCCAGCACATGGAAGAGGGAAAATGAGTGCAATCCCTCAGGACATTCACACCAACACTTTTATAGATCCTTGTTGCATCAGCCAGGTTAAGTTTTAGACAAATACTGAATGACTTTCCAGGGGAGTGTAGTATGTCAACAGAGCAAGTCAGGCTGCCCCTGTGTTCCCCAACTGGAAGGTAATGTTGCACTTACATTACCCCATGAAAGGTTTGAAGCATCTTCACTTCAACCTTAGTGAGGTTACATGCATGTGCCCAAGTCTCTGCTGGCAAGAAAAACAACCCCACTTAATTCCAGAGACCTGTTTAATAGAACCATGTCATGTCTCATGTCTCTACAGATCAGGCAAGAGATAGAAAAGTGATGATCTTGTCCTCATCTCCTTATGAAGAAAAGAAATGTTGTTATTATTATGGTGGAGTCACCTTAAGGAGAAGGTAGCTGGGAAATATATGAGTCTGGAAGGTCAAATTACAGTTATAGATATGTAGAGAAATGCCATATTAATGGTAAGGAACACTGTAACAGCCTTTCATTTGCTGTAAAGGACAGTAAGTTACCAGCCAAACACAATGCAGCTTCCTCTGAAGGTAACCTCAGATCCCACATTCTGAAAGCTAATCAATGTTGTTCAGATTTCAATTTCTTCTCTACAAGGTGAAGTCAAACCTAATCTAACAAACGTCAGTCTCAGATGTAATGCCGCTAGCTGGGTCTACCAGTGTAATTTAGATAATCATTAATAGCATAGCTGTATAATAAAACTACATGTCACTTACAACTTCATCTGAGGTTTGACTGGCAGATCTTTAAACAGTTTTCTAAGTGATTGCTTTTACTTTCTTTGATTGGGCAGTCTAAGAAATGTTTTAACCCCGTGGTATCTAAGCTTTTAGGGAATAATTTTTCACCCTCATCACCCCTGCTGTCAGCTCTGCTGCTGTGTAACCTTGCAAGAAACAGAACTTGGAGCAGGGGGCAATGGTGGTTTCAGGGAGTGACTCCATACATATATACACATAGAATATAAAAATAAAATAATATGTATGGTATCTTTCATCCAACACACATGATTTCAATGTTTCTCTTCAATCAAGCCTTCATCTCAAAACACAGCTTTTGTCACACTCCAGGGATATTCAGTATCTGATGAGATTTTTTTAAAAGAAGCTGAAGAAACCCTAATGCTTCTAAAGTGCTAACAACACTAACAAAAAGAAAAAGACTTAACCAGAAGAAGCTTTTAGAGCAGTCTCTTGAACTCATGGTAACCTCTGATGCATGGTGTGCTGCTGAGGAGACAGGGCTATCTGAAGTCAGCCTTTACTCCTGTAATGCTGATTCAGGAGAAACCTCCGTGCCACAGCTTCTCATGAATGAATGCAAGAGACTGGACAGCCAAAATATTATAAAGGTTTGATGAAGATCTAACCTGAGACTGACAAGTTTGATCTGCCAGAAGAGAAGTCAGCAAGGGATACTCAAGTCTTTCATACACCGGATGCTTAAAAGCATGGTGCAACTGGTGCTACGTAGCGGGACTTCTCTGTTTTCCTTGCAAAGGTGAAACAAGAAATCCCCATCCCCAAACACACAACTACAGCCTTTCAATGGCCAACCTCTGTATTCAAAAGAAGGTCAGAAAAATCATTGCTCTGTGATAAATATGCATGCAACATGACAAAACACTCCTTGACAGTTACCACACTGCCTTTGAGGGCAGGTACCAGTTGTCCCATCTTCTAAACTGATTACAAAATTGACATCTTCAAAGGTTACTATAAATAAAATATGGGCACCTGACAAGTTACCAGAGGAGAATTCCTCTGAAACAGCACTAATGCTATGACTTGGTCTCACCAAATGCTCACGTAATTATCAAGAAAGACTATTACGTTAATGTTTCTTCCCTGTAAACAAAAACTAGTGAAGATCACAGAGTACCTGCTCTGATGTTTTTGCGTTCAATTATAGATCTTTTTAAATTTGACACGAAGACTGGAGGAAAAATGCTATTTTCAAATTCATTCTTATTTTGACTATCAGGGAATTTCCAAGCACATGAGAGAAGAAAATTCAGTCTTACCTTATCGTCAATATCGCTCTCGCTGTCACACTGTGGATTAGAGAGAGAAAAAAAGATTTTGAGAAACACCTTTATGTATAGGGATCTTTTGCATCATCCTCTTAAATCTTTAGGATAGCTATTTATACTGTTCACAGTTCAATGAAATACACTTCTGATGTTTGCAGTAATGCCTTTTACACTGCTAGCATAAACCAGACAAAGCCAGATTCTCTCTTCTTATACAAAAATATGGTGCAATCTTACTTGGATGGGGGAAAGTGAACTTTAAACAAAAATGACAATCAGTGATGCATTATAACAAGCACCGTAACACCAATACCACAACAAAAAGCATGCCTTTTTATCATCCCAAATTGTGAAAGATACAGTAACAGTTTTGCATTGCTTCACCTTGATAAGCACTTTGTCATCTAACAAGGAAACTGTGAAACTGGCAATCAATTTCTAATTTAATGAGTACCAAGAATAGTAATTAAAATACATCATAAATTCTGGTACATTTTTTAGTTTGAATGAGATCACGATCCCAGGAGGAAGTGTTTACTTAAAGAGTTTTGGAGTGTAATCTCTTATAGGCTCTGAAAACGAAATGCTCTATTTTCACAGCACCAATGATGGAAAGATAACTCGAGCACTGAACATTTCAGGACATGCACACCTTGCTGGCTGGAGCTCAGAAAGATTTACAGCTGGGAACAAAAATAAATCTCGGCATCTGTTACGCTGACAGAAAGTGGCCAGTGTGTTTTGGAGCTTTGGTGCCCAACAGGAATCTTCTCCTCAGCCAGCTGCTGATGGGGATGGCCTAGGTAGGTTTCCATAACTGGCAGCACCCTACTGAGTTCCCTGGGTGAACAGGAGAGAACTCTGCAAGCCAGCAGCAACAAGCTCCAAATGTGGAAATGGCCCATGAGAATGCACATGCTTCAGTGTCATGAATGTAAAAGAAGGAATAGATCTGTTTGGTCATTTTGTCCAGATCCTCCTCATGGAGTGGGCAGGGGGATCTCTCCTGTCACACCCTTTTATACTAAAGTCACGAAGCAGAAATTTCAGCTGTTACATTCTTAGTTTTCTGCTGATTTTTGAGACACTATTTAATCTCTTCTTCTTCTGTTTGGCACATGAAATGATTGACCCCCAAGAACCTTTTAAGTTCTCCAAAACACACTGGGCACATGAAGAGCTCCAATACAGTGGAGAGGTCTTCCACAGCTATTCCAAAGTGAAGGCTGTTCAGCTTCCCAATGGATTCCTTATTCCCATTTAACTGCAGTGGAAGTGCTTGGTTTAAGGAACCTGTTTTTCTATAGTCTTGACTAGGTCAACTCTTTTTCTTTCTACACAAAACCATTTTACACTGCCCCACAGCAGGCTTTTCACAGAGAAATCCAACTGTTTAGTAGGATGTGCGCAGATCTAATTGTATGTGTAAGCATTCTGAGGAAAAAAGAAGCTGAAGAAAATGGACACAAAGGCAGGACACTGCTCTGCAGGGTATGGGGAGCTGTGGGTGGGCAAGTCCTATGGGAATAACTAGTGTAAATGGCAGCAAACTGCACGAAGTCCCAGGCAATTACTTTGTAGTAGGCAAGAACATCAGATAGCCATGTCTTTGGTAAACTTCCCATAAGTCACTTGTGCCTTTTTTGAGGAGTTTTATTCTGTCACTGAACTTCATGAAAATTAATACATGAAACACAGTTTTTGTTTTTTCACAAACCAAACGTAAAATCAGCCCTGATGCTCAGTCATCATGGTCAGCCATCTGCTGACTCTCCCAAACCCGTGTCATGCAATCATGAACAGTTAGAAGTCTCTGCTCTGGGCTTGAAATGGGACTAATTGTCCATCACACCGAGACATGCTGGAACAGGTTTGCTGGGCAAAGGCTGCTCCAGTACGTGCTGCATTTGTGCTTGCTCAAGACAGCGATAATTCACGCTGACAAAGCAACACATTCATCAAATCCAAGGTGGGGGTGGGGAAGATGCACTCATGGCAGTCCACTTATTATTTACATGCTCCTGAGGAATGCTGGCTGACTCAAGGTACTGTGCATTCATTCCCCCAGATTACCAGTATAATGGAGTGGGTCACAAAGACCTTGTGACTTTACCCTTTAAACTATGCAAAAAGTATCCTATGTTATCATTTCAATCACTGTGCTCTTTCAATGCCCACACTCATCCTTTAGATCCTTTAGAATATTCTGATGATGTGATTCAACCTGCATGGCTCAGACTACAGCATGTTACAGTGGAAGTACACCTATCATGAGAATAGCATAAAAACAAGTTAGCAACTGTGAGTTCCTTCAAACTGTATGCTTAGGCAGTACCAATATAAATTTTAATTCTTACGGGACTTAAAGAATGATACACTGCAGTAATAACATAACCAAATAAATTTAACTTAGAAATCTATTGACTAGAAAACAGTCAAAATTATCATTAAAACTCAGATGCCTTTGCCTATGAGTCCTGGTTTAATAAAACCTCAGTACTGTGAACATTATTCATCTTAAAAATATTTGACAGCAGATGTAAACAATTTTGGGGAACTTTAGTAACCATTATTATTATTCAAATACAAGGTAGTATTTGAGCCTTCCTCTCCAGTTTTGTAACAAAACTTGTCTTCCTATTTCTTACTGCATTATGATGTTTAAAAAAAAAGAGGACAGGCTTTCTCTTGCTGGAAAAAGATTTGACCTCCAAAATTTGCATGCCTATAATGAGTATAAAGTCCTATTACAGATGGTTTCCATCACTAAAAGGTGCAGAATTGCTTTATTTAGATGCCTAATTTTGCTTTGTACCAATATGGAACTACGTCTCATGCAGATAAGTGAAAGTTGCAAAAAGCCAGTGAACCATCAAATCCACATGCTAAATTTTATAAACAGACATACGAATGAAGCAAACATCTGCTCTCCGAGGATATATTTTCCCCCATTCAGGATCTGTAAAGACTTCATAATTAATTGCTTTTAAAATGGAAAAGACAGCAAAGAATTTTGTTTCATTTTAGCTTACATCTTCCTTACTTTAATCACGACTGCACCAGCCTTGCAACTGAAGAAGCCAGCAGGGCTGTGGATGCAGATCCACACATGAACACAGCTCCATGTGGACACAGAGCCCTCCATGCAGCTGGGACAGCAAGACTGGTGGTTTAAAAACTGCATCTGTGACAGCGAGTTGCCTAACCTCTTGTTTGCTTTATGAAAGCAAGTCCTCTCCCACCTCTCCAGCCACACAGGATCACTCACATGCACAAACTGTCTTTGCATGGCTTTAAACCACCAAAATACCACATCTTAATCCACGTGAGAAGTCCCAAACCTACCCAAAGCTACTAAGCAGTCTATGTGATGAGAGATTGTGGGGGGAAGATTAACACATGGGTATTTATATAGTTTGGACTTCTGCTTAGCATACAAGAAAACGGAGAGCTCAAGACTCGTGGCTACCAGCCCACGTTAATCTCCCACCAACTCCTGAAGAAAACACAGCCAGCTTTGGTGGAAAAGGCCCCAAGCTTCAGAATTCATGTAGTTTTTCTCCTTTTCACGTTAAAGAAACCGGCTCCCACATTCACATCGAAAAACAGGAACCCACAGGCTGCTGATCAAGCAACAGCACCGAAAACCCAACGACAGCAAAACCAAACCTGACCTGCGAAAAGCAGAACCATTGCTGACCCCTTCCCTTCCCCTCGCTGGGGCTGTGTGCGTGTTCCAACCCAGGGTTTCAATGGGCTGTTGGGTTTCTGCGGTAACAGCCTTCAGCCTCCGCACGCTCACCATCCTCCAGCCTCCTCCTCGCCCACCGCCGGGTCAGCGCGAGACCCAGGCGGGCACGCTGCACCACCAGGATGTTGAAATGAATAATGAAGTCATAGGAGAAACTTCGGTTTGGCCACAGAGGATTTTCTGTGTCTTAAAAGCCAACTTATCCCAGCTTGTGAGGAGGAGGAGGCCACGGCACTCCCTGCAAAGGCTGAGGCCACCACCCGGCCAGGCTCACCTCCCACGCAGCTGTTGTTGAGGGACAAAAGCCCTTGTCAAAACAAAAAAAGTTAAAGAAAATGTGGAGAATGGCAACTGTTGAAAGCAACGGGGGCTCATTGAAAGACAAAAGCTTCAATTACCTGGATTTTTCTAAAGGCCTGTTAACACTCCTGGTCTATAAGCGGGACTGTAAACAGCCATTGTGCAGGGTTCATAAAGGCTCCTAAAGGGATTATTCACTGGGTTGTGCCAATTGCCTCTCAATTCCACCAAGAATGTTTGCAAAGCCGACCCCTAATTGTGCTGCTTTTTGGAAACAATTTCTCGCAGTGACAGATTCCAGTCTGAAGAAAGCCTCCCGTGAGGTATGGCTCAGCAGCAACAACACATAACTCACGTACAGTCGGCTCTGTGCACTGTAAAAACGCCTCCTTCCTCCCTCCTCCCTGCTCTGCCCCACACAGGAGGATGACACAACTCTTGTAGAGGGTGACCCAGCACCAAAAAGCCTCTGCCAAACTGGCCGTGGGTTCACCAGGGCAGGACACAACCTGGGGCTGCTGCCAATGGACCATGCTCCAGCTGAGGGTTCAGACTCTGGGTGAAGCAGGGAGCAAAGTAGTAAGAAAATCTGGCTCTTTCCTAGTCTTCACTTCAGCAACAGCAGCAATTCCACTATGTCCTCCATCCCACTTGTTCCCCTGCTACACTCAAAAGACCTGAGGAATCACAGACAGAGCTCCCACATGAGTACACCAGGCCTTGTGGCTTCTCATTTTTTTGATGGCTGAGGTGGAAACTCACTTTTCAAGACTCCCTTCCATCATGGCTTTCCCACCTGGCAAGGAGCTGTGATGTATTCCCTCACCTGCTTGTACAAACCATCTCAACAGGGGACAAAGATGGACTTATGGCTACTGTAAAACAGGTATCAACATATCTGGCAAAGGACCTTCCCTTACCATGACACTGACACCGGGTTCCTGGCAAACTATATTAAAATTGGTTTTACTGTGATTCTCATTATTTTCTGGTGAGTTTAAGAACCATGAAAATATGCTTTGATTCTTTTCTTATCCCCAATGTTTTAACTTTCATATCATCCACGTTTTCATCATATAATAAAAGCTCTACATTCATGAACGTGAAATGAAATAGTCATATAAAGTGTCTCATGCCATGAGTAAGAGCTCTCAGAAACGAAAACAAAAACACCCCAAATCTCCTAAAACTGAAACAAGATTGGCAACACTTGGGTGTTATGTCATCAGTTAGGTGCAAAGAAACATTTTGTTATTTCAAATTGAGCCACTTCCTCCAAGCTTTTGAGAATTGCACAGAAGTCACCTCAGCTTACCCACATAAACATGGTTATCTCCTATTCCACCCAAACTCAGTGGTTTATGATTTAGGTTGTGCCTACACAGCCTCAAGGCTGGGGACCATGTTGTGCCAGACACTGTACAGCACAGGGGTTACAGGTTCCTGCCCAGGGAGCTGACAGAAAGGCTTGTTTTTCCCTATGCACACAATCACACTCACCTACAGGTATTATTTATATTATGATTAAGCAGAGGGTGATAGACATCTAAGCTAGCTGTGTGAAGAAACAGATCCCAGCCCGGAGGGGCGTGTAATCTAACCCGTCTACCTGCAACTAAAACTGTCTGGGGAGGTGCAAGGCTGAGGGAAGAGGAGGCAAAAATATTCAATATACAGTCTATAACATTACAATGCAAGCTGGCATGGTAAAATACATATGCAAAAATTTGCATCAAATACATGAACCGTGTAGATACCTATGGAGATTGCACATCCACTCACATTCCCAGAGGATGGACATGTTACCACTACCTATCTTATCATTTCCAACCATATTTAGTGACTGAATTTTCTTTTAATAGTGCGGCTTGAGGAAGCATTAAAGCTTCAATCCCGTGTTGTTAATGTTCCTTTCAAAGGAAGGAGTAAAATCAAGCCTATTTTTGAGAGCCCTCCCCTCTCCATGCCCTCTGAGCCAACTTCCCGGGAGCAGCTCGCAGCGCGTATGGATGCGCTCGGGTGTGCAGGGGAGGGTGTTGTTTCCTATTAAGTCTGGCATCGGATTCATGTCTGCAGGGGCTTGCTTAAGATGATAGGAAGAGAGAGTTTTATCATGAGCCAGACTGACAGAAAAGCTTGCTAATGGGACTTGAGGCATACACAGGAAAGAAAGTGCCAAAACATTAAGCTACCGCCAAGTGTCAGAGGGCCACTGATTTATTGCAGCAATTTTGCCACTGTGTCCTTTATAAGGTCCCACAAGTCCTTCCTCCTGGCAAGAAGCTGTGAGCTGCTGCAGCTCGGGGAGAAGTTTAGATCCAGAGCACAGAAAGTGTCCAAGGGAGAGGCGGGGGCCGGGGGAGGACGGAAATCGAATGTTGACTTGAACTTGCCCCAGGCAGCAGAGTCCTCTTAGCTCCACTGCCTCCCTGACAGCTTGATGAAATGAGTCAGGGCCTCCCCATGGCTAGACCAGCTCAGGCTTCCAAGTGCCGGGGTAGAGCTGTAAGAAACAGATTGAGCCTCAGGGCAGCAATTTTTTTTTTTCCCTTTCTCTCCTCAGCATTTGGCTGGGGGAAGGGGGAGGTTATGAGCACTACAGATGTATAGGCTGAGCCTTTGTCTGCAGAGGGGGAGGGCGAGGGGGAGAGAGAAGAACAGCAAGAGAGTATTAGCTATGGCAGCCCAGAATAGCCCTGAGCACTATAACTAATTTTGAGGGGCAGTGATGCATTGTATGGGCTATGTGCTGTTTGGTCTGAGGGGGCCCCTGTTGTGAAGCAGCAATCAAGAGGACATTTTGTTAAGTGACCAACAGCTGTCATCTGCAAGCCCAGAGTGGGGAAGGAGGGAGCAAGGGGAAGGGAAAAGTGGAAAAAAAAAAAAAAAAGAGCATTTGTCCCTTGGAGGCAGAGCACATTAATCCACCAATCTGCCACAGCTTTAACTCTAGAAGTGCTCGGTGCCTCTGAAGAGTTGAGCTCCACTCCTTCAGCCACCCGGAGAGATGGGTACCTCTCACCCTGCTCCAGCCTGCCAGATGCAGGGAGCTTCCCCACCTCTGCGGGTCGAGGAAACGACGCTAAAAATACTGTTTAAGTCTCTTTTCATTCCATAAAATTGAGTTGATCTGCTGCAGCTTAGGGTCAATCCCTCAAGGACTGTTTTTTCCCCCCTTCCCTTTTCCTTAGCACTCATAAATTAATCAGGAAGACCCTGACTAAGTCATTTCATGCTGTACAACATAAAAGAAAGTCCCCTGATGATCCATGCAAGGATCTATTAAAAGCGGGAGGAGGGAGGGAGGAAGGGTTAGGGAAGAGGGAGAAAAGGGAGGGGGGGGAGGAAAAAATCTCAACCTTTTTGATATTTTAGGATAAAAGCTGGAGGACTTTGTTACGAATTCTAGCCAACATCAAAACACCTTAAATAATTCAAAGAACATGTTAAAGGGAAGAAACTGAATGTTGCTCTGATGTTCAGTTGATGCAACGCAGAATATTACCCAAAACAGCACAGCCTGTTAAGGGAGACAGCAGCCTTGAGCATTTCAGTTCTTTAGAAAAATGTCAGAACCTGTAAAAATCATAATTTCCAGCAACTTTTTTTTTTTGCATGATATAAACTCAGCGAGACTGAAATGTAGGTTTCTGACAAGCTGTTAACAAGACAACTTTAGAAATCTGTCTGGAGCTCTCAGGGAGATGGGCTGCCATTTCACTGCTTCGAAGAAGTTCATGACATGACAAGCAAAAATCAGGGAACAGAGACCTAAAAACCACGGTGTAATTTTCATTTGCTTCTGTCGTGAAAGAATTCAAGCAGAAATATTAGAAGGCTGCACAACTAAAAAAGCCAGCAACTGGAAAATCATTGCTGTGGTTTGACAAGCACATCTTTTATGCTGAAAATGGTTTCTTTATTATTATACCTATATACAGGAAAGCACTTCTGGAGAACAAGGGATAATCACAAATTATTCCTTGAGATCTACAAAGTAAGACCTACAGCTGCCTACTATCAAGCCAAGTCTAAAAATGACCTTGTTCAAGGGAGAGAGTGACCAATCCATTCTGAAAAAGCTGTAAGAGCCACCAGATTTCTCTTAGTTTCCCACATCCCTGCCCTTCCCCCACATAGGAAAGGTAGAAATATCTTTCCATAATGCAATCTTTTCCTGGAGCCTACACAGACTAATGTCGCTACATAAGCGTTTAATAAAGACACATTCATTAAAAATAGAAAAGTCAGCATCCAATGCCATCCACACAGCAACGTTTGTACCACACTCGGGAGAGGTTTTCTGGCTGGTTTGCCATATTATACCTCCTACTTTGGGCCTTAATACACCAGTATAATGCTTTGCCACAATTTTCAGATGCTTTAATGATGTCTTTTCCAGAATCAGTCTATAGTTAAAAAAAAGCAGATTGATCAATTGATCGATCGACTTATTATCTATCTCCCTCCCTCCATACAACATATCTCTTTCAATATAAAGTCTCTCTCCCTCTCTCTCTCTCACTACTTGGACTTGTTCTAAATATCTAATGGTAGGATGATGTAGCTTCCTTGAAGCCAATTTACTGCTGTGATTGATTCATTATATCTAGGGTTGCAGGATCTCAGCATCCTTGGGACAAATGCTTTGGGAAACCCAACATGCAATTGTATGCTTAATTTCAGCCTGTATTTGTCAAGAAGGAGGAGATTGGACAATGCAGGAGGACACTGCCACTTGTAATGCCTACGATTACACCACGGGGTAATGTGAATTATGGATCACATTTAGCCCGGCATTTGCAAGGACCACACAAATAATGAACTGAAGCTTTTTCACCTCTTTCCTATTTCAACCCATTTCCACATGGTCCTGGTGGTCAGAACGCACAGCCAGGCCTGGGTAATTGAAAGGACAGTGCACACAAAGTCACATGGTTGACACTGCATTTCACCAATTTACAAAAGAGAGGAGACTCTGACGAGAAAAGAGATGCAGTCTGCTTCTCTTCTGAAGTGCTCACAAGTTCTTTTCACTCTGCCCTCACTTGGGCATTGTGTCTCCTGTCACTCATTTTCTTTTCATTAGACAGACAGTCTTGGAGACATTACAGCTGCAGTGCTGTATAAGAGTTTTCACTAAGGAACCAGAGAAACATCCATTACTTTCTCATTCTAGAGTTTTAAGCTATGACTAATGCCATTTGGTTGCAACAAGAGACATCTTGCCTTGCTGCCTCCCCTTTCCTACAAGCCTCCTGCCTTGGAGTTACCTGGACCCCCTGCCCCAGCTGTTATAGTCCCTCATGCTCTCCTGGGAGGAGCAGAAATCAAGAGTGGATTCACAGTGATTCACTGCACAGAGCAACTCCGATTTTGTTTAATGCAAGGATGCCTTTCCAACAGAAAAGTGGCTCAAAGCCATTATTTACAGCAATGAGAGGCTGCTGCAGTTTGGAGGGGCATTATGAGCTCTCTCTAAAATTAAGGAGGAGTTTAGGACTTAATATGGATATAGTCAAAACCCACTGTAACCATAATGATCTGTCTAGTAATTCCCCACTTACTATAAACATCAGCTTTATGCTATTTGGACTGCAAATCTAGTCCATTACTACGCCATGTCCACATCACTGTGGAGTCACCAAAACGTACTGGGCCAGCACAAAATAACAGAACTTGTTAAAGTCCCCCTGCTCTAATGGAAAGCATTTAGTTATTCTCAGCTCTCTGACTCCATGGTATGTGACTCTGCTTGCAAGTTTCATTTACATATTTATTTAGTGGCGAACATGCATGGCTGTCTCCCCTCGGTGCAGAACCATTCCGAGCTGCAGGAAGCTGTTAGAGGGGATTTCAGCACAGAACTCAGAAGGAAAGGCATTTCTTAATATCTCCCTATCGGGCTTAATAACAGCCACCTTTCAAATGAGGGTGATGGATTTCTAGTTAGGAGACTTGCTGTGGTTTCTTACAGCGGACTCATATGAATGTTTATTTTATTTATTTCATTCATACATTTCATTTTTTATA
>NW_008670588.1:0-717 GCF_000695815.1 Acanthisitta chloris | reverse complement strand
TCCAACCCTTAAATTCTATGATTCGATTTCTAAGGCTAATATAGTTTGATGACTATGTTTAATTTAGCAAATCTGTTCCCCTTGCTTCTGGAACACCACACTGAGCTAGCAACCAAGTTTGCAAGGCTACAAGAAAAATATTCTGGAATCGACTGCTACTTCCTTTTTAGAAGTTATGTTACAGAAAATTATGTTGACATCTTTTATAAATTTATGATGTTTCTTTTTCTCCCCATGGTTTTAGTGAGAACCTTCTAACATTAAGATGACCAGATACTTTCAGGTAATTAATTTATAATCAAAATATTTTTGTGCCAACTTCATTTAACTTACAAGAGTTTTTAATCCTTGTTTGGTGATTAGTGCCTCATCACATTTGCTGAGATGAACTTAGCTCCTCCCAGACTATTTTGCCAGACTCCCTCTTCCACCGATCTTTCTTGCAATTTTTCTTTGCACCTATCCTAGTATTTTTTCTTTCTTTAGTACAGATGGCAAGAACTGTATGCATCATTTCAGATGAAGTTTCAGCTGTGCCACTCACTCTGCTCCAGACAACTTTCTTTCCAAACAGTCTAGCTTCCTCAGAGCAGCTTCTTGTGAAGCTGTGTATTGACAATATTTTCCTTGCATGAAATATCATAATGCACAACACTAATATA
Source organism: Acanthisitta chloris (assembly GCF_000695815.1). NCBI lineage: Eukaryota > Metazoa > Chordata > Aves > Passeriformes > Acanthisittidae > Acanthisitta > Acanthisitta chloris. Next base: position 55 of record NW_008670588.1, on the reverse strand, counting down.
AATACTAAGTGAGACTCAAGACCAATCCCTAGGTGTCCTGGGTTGCAGTGTGGGG
>NW_008670587.1:0-3504 GCF_000695815.1 Acanthisitta chloris | reverse complement strand
GGTGGGGGGACACGGCGAGGGAACATGGTGAGGTGGGGGGATACGGCGAGGTGGGGGGACATGGTGAGGGTGAGGGTTTGCTCAGGAGTAACAGCTCGGGTGCTCCAGGAATCCCTTTTGGCTGCTAGCTGAGACAGCAGCTCTGCAGGAGCCAGGGCTGGGGCTCCTGTTGCTGAGCCTAGCAACACTTTGGAAGGTTTGCTGAGCAGAGTCAATGGGAGTCTGTTCCTAACTCTTTTACGTATTTCCAGTTCAGGAGTTTGATATTGCCACTCACCTGGACACTGTTCCCGAGCTTGTGGGTAGAGTGTACAACCGACCGACCATTGCAACGCTGCGGAGAGAGACACTGAAGGGAGCTACTGATCCTGCCCACCTCAAGGTTCTTCATGTTTTACATCTCTATACAACAAGCACTAAAGAGGCTTCATTGCACCACTGTGGAGGAGAGCAGAGTTGTTCCATTGTCTTAGGACTTTTATTGATGACACAAGTCAGTAGTGGATGTCACTTAATCACCAAGTGCCTGGAGCCTGCAGTCAGCTCTTCTCCTGGGCTGACGTGGAGAACTTGTCTGATGCATCCCAGTCCTCTGGGTCGTACACCACGAGTTGTGATGCACAGCCAGAACAGAGTGGTGTGGATCTGACTGGGCACTGTCCTTGCAAAATTATTTCTCCTCTATTAAACATCAGACACCTATGGGACTATGTTTTCACTAGACTGCTGCAGTTTTAAGTGTGATTTTTTTGTAGTTAAGTCTCCCCTCACACCTCCCCTAAACCCTGAATAGGTATTTGAAGAATCTTATTCCAGTACAGATGTATCTGTTGTTGGGTTTCTGATCTTAGGGTGTTTTTCAGTTTGGTTTTGAGTCAAAAGTGGTTTGAGATTTGACTCTCCCCTTTTCTTCTTAAAGCCATTTAAGCTGAAGTTTCACTTCCTGGCATTCCTAATTTGAATTATTTCATGATTCTTCAGCATGAATTCCTTATGCAACAGCTTTGATTCTGATGGTTTAGTATCACAGCACTTCTGTGCTGGAAGTGCCTGTACACAGCTTTGAGGCTGTAGGTCCTGCTCAGGTGGTTCAGCTCTGCTGGACAGTCTTCTGAGCTCAAGTCAGTGTATGTAAGGTCGAAGTAAAGTTGCCTCAAACTGCTGACTGGTAAATCTGTAACCTGTTTGTTCTGACTCAAATGTCAGATAACAAACACCCTGTGGTCCCTTCCTTCCTGCAGCTGTCTCAGTTTAGCTTGTCAGTAAAGCAGTCAGACAAGTCACAGACTGACAAGTTTTCTCTAAATGTCTGAGTCATATTTTAAGCATGTTGGGAATTGTTCTCCTTAATTTAATTACTTAAATCACACCTGCATTAATACCATTTCTGTGCTGGGAAAGCCATCAGCTCTCATTAGGTAAACGTGACCCAACAAGTTGCATTTTGAGAGGCATCCTGAGCACTTCAGGAATAGGTCTCTGGTCTGTTCTATTCTTCCCCTCTGTATAAAGTGGGTTTTCATTCTGGAGTTAAATGTTCTCTTGTGCTCAGCATTGAAATTCAGAGGATTTAGACCAGAGCCATATTCTTCTCTGTCTCAAAACAGCTGTTTTTTGTCTCCAGAAATTAGCCCAGCAGAGGAAGAACCAGTACGATCTCCTGAGGCAGCGCATTGAGAGAGAAAAGGCCATGTTTGTTGTCACACAGAAGATCCAGACACGAAAGGATCTGCTGGTGAGGGGTTTGCTTCGGGTTCTGAGCCTGTTCTGGTCATTAGCTCTGGTGGTGCATGGACACATTTCTTCATCCTGGTTTTATAAGCAACACTTCCAGATAACTCCTGAAGATAAGTAATCCTCTTTTACTATGGAAAAAGCAAGGAGATGAAGCATTCCAGTAAATTATATCTGGTAGTCCAAGTCTCACCTTGTCAGCAAGGACAAAGACTCAGCTGTGAAATGGTGCTCACAAATCTTCTCCAAAATACTGTCACCATCTCTCAAGCACTAGATGAACACTTCAGCAGTCAGAGGCAGGGAACCATTTCTGTAGGTTAGGAGAAGATTTTAAAAGTCCCAATGACCACAGGAGTTACTTGCCTCCATGGGACTCCTCCTGTTCGCTGTGCTTTTGGGCAAACCACATTGTGCCTGACAGCCTGGAGGGGGAAAGAGCAGATAAAGTGGTAATTCCCACCTCAGCAGTGGAAAGTGGCCGTATTTCAGTAATGGTCAGTCCCAGACAGGGACTGATTTATAGGGGGGTGACTCTTTTCCTTCTTGCATGCCTCCTTCTTGTTCTTTTTTCCAGGACAAAACTCACAAAGTGAAGGTGAAGAATGAGACAACAACAGGTCCAGCTATTTACAGATTCAAGTTTCAGCGGAAGCGTTAGCCATTCCGTCAACCGCTTGTCAGCCTGTGCCCAGAGAGGAGGGCCAGGGCCAGCCCGGGCTCACTGCAGCCCAGCACTTGTTGGAACAAACCACTGTGGGCCTGTGAGCCATCAGTGTGTTGTATCTAATTAATGGATTAATAAATCAGTTTGTTCTCTTGGTATTTACAGTGGGAAGCCACAAGAGGTGCCTGAGTGTCCTGGTAAGAGACACCATAAACAATCCACAAGCAGTGAAGGTCAGAGTGGAGCCCAGGGACAGGGAAGGTGCTTGGGGAATGTCACCGTCAGCTCTGGGGGTGACCAGGACCTCTCCAAACCCAGGAGAGTTCAGGTCAGCTTTTTCAGCTGTCTTTTTGAGCAGGTTGAAGGTGAGCTACTCTCTAGTTGCGCCCCCAGCATGCCCAATCCCTCTTCTTTTCCCACGTGCATTATTCCCTCTGCAGTGTGCCGGGGCAGTTCCTGTGCCACGCCGAAATGTCCTGAGTTGCCTCAGTTCAAACTGAGGTGATGCCAAAATTCCCACGTAGGGAGAGACAGTGTAGCAGCCAAGTGTGGGACAAGGGTTTGTACTCAGGTTTTCCTTGTGCCAGCTGCAGCGCCGGGGGCAGGGGGCGGGCAGACCCATCCCGAGCATCCCGGAGTGCCCAGACACGTTTGCGGAGCCTGGGCGTGAACATTCCTGATTTATCTCTCCCTCGTGCCGGCGCTGCCAACAATGAGCATATGGGCTGCAAGGTGGTAGCAAACCAAGGATGCTCTTCTCAGGCTCTTTGCACTTTGGAGCTTTCCCAGCTTCTCGGCGGTGAAACACAACGTTTCTGCGTGCTGGAACGCAGCTTCACACATTGCTCCTGCCCTTGCAAAGATTTCCAAGTTGGCAACAACTGGCGGGTGAATCTTTCCAGGGAAGCGTCTGCGGGTGCTGTAAGGGCTGCAAACCGCCGGGCGACCAGGAGGGAAAACGTCCGGGTGGGAGGAGGGTCCGGCGGTCCCGACGGTGCCAGGAGGATGTCCCGGCGGTGCCGGCGGGATGTCCCGGCGGTGCCGGGAGGATGCCCCGGCGGTCCCGGGAGGATGCCCCGGGGATCCCGGCGGTGCCGGAGCGC
>NW_008670586.1:0-1074 GCF_000695815.1 Acanthisitta chloris | reverse complement strand
CCCAGAGGGAGCAATCACAGCATCCTTATCCTCTGCCTACCATCCTGTACTGCTCAGTTTCAAAGGCAAAGTCCTGGGCTGCAGCAACAGTTTCTCTGATTTAATGCAGCCATAAATATGTGACATTTATATGTAATTTCATAAATATCTACAATTATCTGTATGGCACAACAGTGAAAGCAAATACTGGTACCTATGACTCTTGATTGGACTCTTGATAGGATATTCAGAAGCCAATTGAAAATCTTATCATACTTTTTAATCTCTGCAAAGCTTGTTTTAGCAGTTGTGAAACACCTGTATTTTGGGAAATAGTCCTCTGACTCATTGATTTCCTTTTGATTGCACTAATCATTTGATGATTTTAATTCTCCTAAATGCAATGATGCTAATGCACTAAAATCTGCAAAAATGCACTAATACATAGAGTGCTGCCCTTAGCTTTAAAAAGGAAATGCAGCATAGAACTTCCTTTGCCTTGTTGTAGGTATACAAATATGTATAAGAAATTTTCTATTTGTTTTTTAGGTCCTGAGGAAGCAGATGTCAAGTGCACCCCGAATTTTGTTAGCTGCATTGGTACCAACAAATGCATTCACTTGTCCCAGCTCTGCAATGGTGTCTACGACTGCTCTGATGGGTATGATGAAGGAGTTCACTGCAGGGGTGAGTAAATGTGCTGAGGAAAAAGCAGTTTAACCTGTTATCTTCTACTGTTTTTTGAGTTCAAAGAGAACCACAGCTTATTTCTGGGAATACATGTGTGTGTGTGTTTGTATATATGTGTATATATATGTGTGTAACAACCAAAAGGGATCTGATAGAGGAATATTTTAATGTGTTTCAAGTTCATCTTCTGCTGCAAGTAAAAAGCACATACAGATTTTCAGACTCTTTATTGGTTGCTAACCTTATATGATGGAAATGGTTATATGGAAAGAAGGATGAGGAAGCTCTTCTTTAGTGAGCAAAGTTTGGGGCAACACAGTTTGCAGGTTCTTTTTCTTCCTTATAAGTTTTGTTTAAACAAAAAAGCCAAAGAAAATCACTGAAAAATGCATCTACTTTTTTTTT
>NW_008670585.1:14841-15380 GCF_000695815.1 Acanthisitta chloris | reverse complement strand
CGACCCCTTGCTGTCTCTGTCTCAGATGTGCCGAGTCCAGCTGAAGTCACCGTGGGTGTGAGGAAGGCAGTGCAGCACCATGCCCACAGCAGAACGGGTCCTCCTCCCCTCGGTCACCATGGGACTGCTCCTCCTCCTCCTCCTGCTGCTCCTGGCCTCCTGTCTCCACCCAGCCAACGCCTTCACCAAGGGCTGCTACCCCTCGGAAGAGGAGGGACTGAAGACTTTCCGCTGCAGCAACGCTCGGCTGACCGAGATCCCCAGAGACATCCCCAACGACACCAACAAGCTCTACTTGGACTCCAACCGAATCCCCTTCCTGCCCCGCGACGCCTTCTGGGACCTGCCGCTCCTGCTGGAGCTGGACCTGTCCCACAATGCCATCGCCAGCGTCGACAGCGGCGCGTTCCGGGGGCTGGCGGAGCACCTGCACTCTCTGGACTTGTCTTCCAACAGGTTGGTGTCGGTCAGCAAAGATGCTTTTAGCCACCTGAAGGCCAAGGTGAACCTGTCCAACAACCCGTGGCTGTGTGACTGTC
>NW_008670585.1:13304-14804 GCF_000695815.1 Acanthisitta chloris | reverse complement strand
GCACGGTGGAGCTTTCTGCCGGCTCCTCGGGCGGCATCGTCTGCGACTCCTCGGCGCAGGAGGAACACGTGGGCAAGGCCTTCCTGCAGGTCATCGCTGACACAGACTTCTGCAACGTGTACAAGAAGACCACAGACATTGCCATGCTGGTCACCATGTTCGGCTGGTTCGCCATGGTGATCTCCTACCTGGTCTACTACGTGCGGCAGAACCAGGAGGACGCGCGGCGGCACTTGGAGTACCTCAAGTCGCTGCCCAGCAAGCAGCGGCGCTCGGAGGAGTCATCCACCATCAGCACTGTGGTGTGAGGCACTGCCATCCTGCAGGACTCGGGGATGTGTGGAGCTGGGGACCAGCTGCCCATGGTGATGAGTGGCCGATCCACGTGGAGCTGTGGCTCTGCAGCTGCAGGAGCTGTCAGCAGCCACTGCCATTGCACTCGTGGATTCGTTCTGGTTTCCTCCTGGCAGCAGAAGGCACAGCCATCCAGTCCCTAGCTCTGGTGGCTGCAGTTGGGGCTGGTATCAGCTATGAGCGTGGAGTATCCATGACATCTCCCATGTTACGGAAGGCTGGAGTGACCCCCAGCATCCCCTTGGCTCGTGGCTGTTGCTCAGAATGACCTGGACATTGAGACTTCATTTAGAACTTTTCTATTTCCTTTGCAGAGATCCCTTGGGGCATGAATGGAATTGGGGTTTTCATCCCTCCCCAGGTCCCCTCAGCTGCCCGAGGGATGCTCTGGCAGTGTGGGGCAGCCTGGGCCTGGCTCCCTGCTGGAAGGGAGGAGGGAGGAGCAGTTGTGGCTGCAAGGCCATTGCCCTGCTGGGTCAGTGACCCTGGAGGGTCACAGGCTGTGACTGCAGCCAGTGGGACCAAAGGATGGGGTGGGAGGTGGGGACACACTGGCTGGGAGAGGCCAGAGCCAGGTCTGGGGGTCTCTGCTCCAGCTCTCGTGCTGGATGGTGCTGCCCCATCTCCTGTCTTGATCCCTGCTGCTCCCTGTTCCCCTCCCAGCACCCCCAGGCCAGGTGGGGTGAAGGGCATAGGAGTCCCCACTCAGAGATGTGGTCACTGGTGGGTGAACCCAGTGCCTTCCCCCTTGGAGGGTGGGGAATAAGAACCAAATGGGGATTGAACTCCCCCGGGGCTGAGCCCATTGGGGCTGTCAAGAGATGTGGGTGCTGGTGGAGGGGACCCAAGGGGTCCAGGCAGTGGGTCCAGCCCTGCTGGGATGTTGGGGAGGGCAGGTTATCCCTCGGTGCTCCCTGAGGACCACGTGGGTGGGTGTTTGCAGCACCCCTCAGTGCCTGCTCCCATCGGCTGCCGGAGAGGAGCTCCCACCTCACACGCTGCCGACCGGTCACTGTGATGGGGAGGGCGATGGAGGCAGCTGCTGCACCTCCTCCGCCCTCTCCCCACTCCCACGCCACTGGTAGGAGCCTGAATCTCCCCTGAAAATGCTCCAAACTTCTTGACACTTCCAGTACTGGGCTGCAG
>NW_008670585.1:0-12952 GCF_000695815.1 Acanthisitta chloris | reverse complement strand
CTGCCCATCCCCTCGTGCCCCAGTGCCACCGGGAGCCGTGGGATGAGCCGCCCGGGATCGGCGCCTGAGCCTTCCACAAGTGCCTAATCCCAGCGCAGACCAGGAGCTCTGCAACGCACAAACACCTCTGCCCCAGCTCCCAGAGGGGTGTCCCCACAGCCCCACGGCAGCTCCTTCCCCTCGAGAGCAGCTGCAGAGAACAGAGGCTGGGGGGGACCCCACTGAGCCCCCTCAGTCTGCTCCCCCCGGGGGGACCACCCGACCCATCCACGTGTGGTTTGAGGGACCTTTTACTTCTTACTTTATACAATAAAGTTGGCTTTTACTTTGGAGCCCATGCCTGGCGTGTGTCTGTGGTCAACTGGTGACAACGTGGCCGCAGAGGAAGGACGAAGGTGCCCGTGACAGCTGATGTCTCCCCGTGCTGGTGCCCACAGAAACAGGACACCTGGTCCCTCCGGTAACCCTGCCTGAGCCTTCAGTAATGAACACCCCAGGGCTCGGCTCAGGTCGCTGCACAGTGCTGATCCCTGTGGAGCTGTTTGCCAGGGCCCTGCTCTGCTCCTTGCCCTCCTGTCCCCACTGGAGCATCCCCTGGCACATGGGGCAGGACCATGACTGCCAGGGGAGCGGGACACTCCAGCCACCCCCATCCTGGTCTGCTGTGCCTCTCCCTGTGTGATCCACACGGAGCGTTGTGCCGTGGGAGGTGACACCCAGGCCCTAACACAGAGTGACAGCTCCTGCTCGGGGGACATTAACCTTGTTTGTCACTCCAGACGCAGACCCCAGGCTCCCGAGCAGATGGCTGCTGTCCCCATCCTGCTGCTCCCCAGGGATGCTCCTCCTGCGGCTCCGGGAGCAGCTGGGAAGGGCTGGGACACACTGGCCCTGCTGCCACCCCATCCGTGGGGTCGTGGCTCCCTGGGGTGCTGCTGGTGTCCCCCACTGAGCCCCTGGGGCCAGCCCTTCCCGGATCCTGCCTGTGGAATTCAGATGGAAACCACCAGGCTCGTCACAGCCCACACTAATGAGCAAGGGGGAAAAGGGTGTGGATTCTGGGAATTTGGTTGGATCCCCACATGGATGTATGTGGGGATAAAATGTATTCTCAACCTCATAAAATCAGCAATAAACTTTGGGGAGGTAACTTGGTTTGGGAAAGATGGAATTGTGTTGGATTTAGGCTGTTAGTGCTATTGGATATTCACCAGGTGTGGCAGGGAATGGGGAAGAGCAGAAAAAGTGGGATGATAGGGATATTTCCAGGGGGTGCTGTGGCCAAACTGGGATGTTGGGAGGTCTTGGGGAGAGGGGAGTGCAGCCTGCCAGAGGCCTCAAATCCCAAGGAGGCATTTTTCTCATCCAACTCTTCCCAGCAGTGAAGTGTTGAGGCCAGATCCTGCCGGGATCGGTGGGTGTGAGGGGCTCAGTGTCAACACTTCTCCTTCAGTGAGGCATTAGAATCATCCCTTTTAATACTCATCTCTGGGTAATTCGCTTCCTGATGTAGATTTATCAGCAGGATCAGCCACGGGAGGCTCAGCAGCCTGACCTCCTTCTGCAGCTTCCAGCACACTCTAAATCTCCCTTATTAACTCCCAAGGAGCTGTGTCTGCACCAGGAGGGTCATTAACTGCCTGTTCCTCCTCACCAGGGCGGAGGGAAATGTGTCACTGGGGCAAGATTTGCGACCTGAATCCTCGTGGTGGGGATGACTCTGTGCCTGCCTGGTCATGATCCCTCCCAGGAGCACAGTGATGCTCCTGGGAAGCTCCTGGAATATCCCACACCAGTGGACACCCTGTCAGTGGGACTGGGGTGCAGGAGGGGCTCTGGGGGGTGTTTTGGGAGGAGGGTGAAGCTCTGTTTCTCTCAGCCTGTTCTGCAGTGGCAGCCCCAGTGTGTATCCTGATTAGATTTCCAGGAGGGAAGGAAGGAGGTTTAATAGTTTAATTTCCACAATTAGAAAAATATTTATCGATAATTAGGCCTGATGGCAGTGATTACACTGGGATTAAAGCTGGGCTACACTTCATCACCAGCCCGTCACTTAGGGACCTCATTGAGTCATTTTCACCCCCCAAAAATATCCCGTGTCCAGCCACGTTGTTGCCAATAGTGAATCATCCTCGGACATTGCCTGCACAGGACTCCCTAATCCAATGATCCTGGAGGTTCTGGGAGGCAGCTGAGCAGGACATGTGGGTACTGGGCTTGGACAGGAGGAAATTTGATTTCACTGGGTAGGAAGGTGAACCAGAGCTAAAAATCACAACAGCTCTTCCTGTGCTTGTGGTTTGGAGCTCAGTGGTTCAGCCACACATTCCCCTCCAGAATCCCTGGTGTCTTTCCATCTCCTGCCTCATCCAAGCCAGGCTTCATTTCCCAATGCCTGTTCTTTTAAAATGAGATTTCACCTGTGAATAAAGTTGTAGGACCCTCAAGGTTTCCCCTCTCAGAAGGAAACATCATATTTCCAGGTATTTTTCCAGGTTCGTATCACCTGCCAGGCAGGAGGCCACAAGCTGTGCCACACCAGTGTCCCAGGCAGCTCTGTGATTCCTTCAGCTCCTCTTGGCTTAAATCTAGAGAAAAGCTCCGTTGTGGGTTAATAAAGCTGCTGCAGGGAGTCACAAGACATCCTTCCCACCGGAGCTGAGGTGTCAGCATCACCCGGAGGTGTCACCTCACTCGGCAGACACGACCCATCATCACTCTCAGCTCTGCAGTCAGTGCTTGGACACATCTTCCTTGGGTGTTTCTCCAGTGGGTTGTTCCAGACAGCTCTGATGGGAAAACAATGGGTTACAGCTTCCAGCTGGCAGGATATTCCTTGTCATTTGGGGATGTTTCAGAGCTCTCGTGTGCTGTTGGTACGTGCTGAGATCCTGGAGGTCTGGGAAGAGAAGGGGACAGGAAGTTTGGAGTTCTAAGTGTGTTATTTGTGAGGATTCCTCAGGCTCCTGAGGTGTTGTCATGGTCCTTGGAGCTGGGGCAGGTTAAAGTGGGGGGACAAAAGGCAGAGCCTTGCAGGGTGACTGGGGTTCTCCACCTCTCACCAAGAGCATCAGGTGCAGCTCAGGTTTCTGTGATTCCTCCTGGAAAACCAGAACAGTAGAGGAGCATTTGAGGAGGATTTAAAGGGGAGAGGAAGGATCTCACAGTTCCTCGTGAGCTGTTGCAGCTGTGGGAGGTAGAGAGGGATGGGAAAAGGTGAGGTGAGGTGAGAGCTGATCACAGCCGTTTGTAATTCCTGAGGTGTGACAGGGAAGGGAGTGAGGTGTGAGGGATGGTGTCAGCAGTAAAGGGCTCAGCTGCCTCCCAGGCGTGGAGCTCTGGCTGCGTGCAGAGACTTTCACCCAGGAAAGGTCAGAGGGAAGCCAATTCCTGTCAGTTATTTCATGAGCCTCCACAGAATTACTGACACAAACTCCTCTGCAATGTGACATTAAAATGTTTGACCTATTTTTCTTCTTTTAGAATCATGGGATGGTTTGGGTTGGAAGGACCTTAAAGCTCATCCATGGGCTGTCCATGGGCAGGGACACCTTCCACCAGCTCAGGTTGTTCCAAGCCACATCCAACCTGTCCTGGGACACTCCCAGGGATGGAGCAGCCACAATTTCTCTGGGAAATATGTGCCAGTGTCTCATCACCCTCACAGGGAGGAATTTCTCCCCAATATTCCATCCAAATTTCCATCCAACCTGGCCTGGAACACTTCCAGGGGTGGAACAGCCACAGTTTCTCTGGGAAATATGTGCCAGTGCCTCAACACCCTCTCAGGGAGGAATTTCTCCCTTAATATCCCATCTAAATTTCCCTCTTTCAGTTCGAACCCACTGAAGAAGTTGAGGCACTGTAAGAGCTTCTGGATTCGAGGAAGAGAAGGGAGTAGAGTTCATTTGTGACTCTCCATGGCACTTAGTACCTCCTCACTGCTTTTCCCCTCATAATTGATGCATGTGGCAATTCCTCTGCCCCGAAATAGGCCACGAGACCGAGGCAGCAGCGCTGAGCTCGGCTGCTTCATCTGCCTCAGCCTGAGCTGTGCTCAGTGTCCAGTTGGCAGGAGGTTAATCAGCCCAGGGGCAGGGGAAATGCTCGTTACAGCTCACTTTATTCCTCGGTATTTAATAAGTAATGACTCTGAAGAGCTCGGAGCGGGGTCTGTGCCCGTGCCGCTGCCTGCTGTGTTCCTGTCACACTGCATAAGTTAAACTGGGTTGAATCGGGAGGGTTTGTGGATGAATACCCACCAAGGAATGTCGAGATGCCGTAAGAAGTTGGGGGTGTTGGGTGGGAGGTGCTTGCTTTGTGGAAAAAGGAAGGAATGGCTCTGTGCTGGGGAGCTGGATACAGTGTTCTGTGGCTCTGTGTGTGTGCAGGGGTTAAGGTGAGTTCTCTGCTGTCCTTCCACAAAGTGAGTCTGGAAGGTAAAAAGTCCCACAGGGAAGAGCTGAAAAGCAGCTCTAAAAGCTCATGTTCTTGGAACTCTGTCTCAAGAGGCTCAGCCAGTCCAGCAGGCTCCAGGGCCTGTGATGGGAATGGGGAGCAGTTGGAGTTACTCCTGAAGCTCCTGACAGAGGTAAAATAACCTTTCCTGGCATTGCTCAGTGAGCAGCGTGATGGATCACTGCAGATCCAGCAGCTAACCCTCCACAGTGGATCGGGGTGAGGTTTTTCCAGGAAGACAACGTTCCCATGAGCTCAGAGCTTTGGCAATTGGTATCATCCGGTGAAGTGGTCAGGAATTCACAGCTGGTGTAAGAGGATCATCTGCTGGAGCAGCACCTGGAGCCAGCCGGGCTCTGCCGAGCTCCCATGCAGCTGGAGGGAAGATGCAGCAGGAGGAGGTGGAAGAGGCTCTGCAGCCTCTCTGCTTCCCCCAGGGCTGTTCCCTCTTTTTTTCTGGGGAGCAGCAGGCAAGGAGAGAACCATAACCTGCTCCCTGACCCTCCTGACTGCTGGGCTGTGTCATTTGTTACTCTCTCTTGTCTAAGACCTGATTTCCCTTTCCACTCGGGTGGCCAGGCTGGAATATGTCAGAAACAGAGAAATAAATGTGGCAAAACAAAGGGCAGGAAAATGAAAGCTTTTAATTCTCAGAGATTAAATACTCCAATTAATATCTGCTAGAAATTGCCCATGGAGATTTTGGCACGTGTCACTATGGCTCATGACCCCACCACAGCCACCTGCCACATCCTGCTTGGAATTGTTTGCAGCTCCTTTGTGTTCTCTGAGCAGCACAAAGCTGTGGCACGTCTGGTGTCACCACCACAAAACAGATTCTGCACTAAGCCACGTGACAAACTTCCTTTTTTTCCCCCACTTAATCACTTTTCCTTGCCTGAACACTGCAACATTTTCCAGTCTAAAGGGTCTCTGAACACTAAATCTAGGAGTAAATGGATGAGAACGTTTTGAAACTGAGCATTTCAGGATTGGCAGCTAAAGTGAAAGGAACATCCCAAGCCCAGGAATTCCTAGACAGCTGCTCCCTGGTTTCCAGCTCTAATAACAGGACCTTGCTCCATATTTTCTGACTTGAGGCCTCACGCAGATCCGACACGTCACCTCGTTGTTGGGGCTGTAAGTTCCAGGGCCACAAACCACTGGGAAGAGAACACAGTTGGGGTTCCAGTCAGCTCCCCCTTACCTTGGCAGGGCCATCAGACACCCCACATGCCTTTCCATGATCTCCCCCTTCCCTTCCCCAGCTCGTTGAGCCTCTGCTAACCCCCCAACCCCACACCCTGCGAAAGAACTTTACAAAGAGATTTCCAGCAGCCCTTCCATTAGGGAATTGCTTCTTGTGTGCTCTGGAGTCTGAGGATTGTCACTCAGTAGTGAGCTGGGAGGGAACAAAACCCACATCGGTGCTCCCACTCGCTCAGTTTGGCAGCAGTTACACCCGTGGTGAGCACACTGACACTCTCCACACGCTCCTTTCTTGTCCCTATCAGTGCTTTTAGTCCACAATGTGGATGTCTTCCCAAAGCATGGACAGAAATATCCATGCTTTTGGCCCCAGTACTTCCCACATCCTCCCTGGAGCTGTGGCCAGCAGCCTCGAGCTGTGTGGGGCCGAGCCCGTGCCGCACTCACCGCAGCAGCTGGCACAGCCCTGGTGGCTGAGCTGGTCCTTCCCAAAGCCTGGTCTGCAGCTGTCTATGGCACTGCTGAAGAAGCTGTTCTCCACGTAGTGAATGGTGGGAACAACAGGGAACTCCTGCTTCAGAACATCCTCCTGCTGCTGGAAAAACCTCTCAACCCGCTCTGTTGCCTAAAAGTATAGAATGAAAACAGGCTCAGTTGGTTTGGGTTGATGTAGAAGGATCAGTGAAGGCTTTGTGGTCCTGATTGCCACACATTGAGTGTCACCTCAGCTGGGAGGATTCCTTAGGTGCAGGGGATGCAGGATGTGAGTTGACCCCAGGATTTAATGTTTAGAAGCCAGAGAGAACAGATTTTAGAAACTGGCTATGGTAGACTTGCTTTCAATCACATTTCGTTACCCAAATCATAAAGATTCAGTTTAGAGAACTGGAAATTCAAAGCATTAATAGAAATAATAATAATGTTGATCCTTATTAGGAGCAAATATAAAGGAAATAATGAGCCTCATTTTGTTTTAAACTGGGGTTTTTTTCTTACGCTATTTGTATCAATTTGAATTGTAAACCCATTTTTCATCCTGAACTGAATGATCTGAAATCCCTGAATTGTCATTTACGATATTAATCCCAGAAAATCTGGGTGAAGCTGGATTAGTCCCAGTCACATCTGCAGCAGTTGAGGCAGAGGTGGGGGCTGAAGAGGCAGAGGAGACATGAGGTGACACAGAACCTCTCGGGCTCTCTTGTTTGTCACATCCTCACAGTCATAAGGACCCAGGCAACAAACTTCTTTCCATCCTGGTACAAAGGGAGTCACTGTGGGTGGAGAAAAAAAAAAGACACATGTAAAATGGGAAAAAAACACATGAAAAGGAAGAGGATATATGTAAAAGGGGAAAGACCCTTGTAAAAGGGGGGAAAAAGTCATGTAAAAGGGGAAAAAATGAAAAGGGAAAAAAATCCCACATGTAAAAGAGGAAAACACCAGATTAGGTCCTGGTGGTTTATGCAGTTACTGCTTTGATCCAGATAACAGTCAAAGGTCAACCAACAAAAATTGTGGGGCTTAAGTTTTATGTAGAGTTAGAAATCTTTGAGCCCTCAGTTTGTCCTGGATGTTTCTTGAGTTTACTGAGGGGAAAACAGCCACAAAACTGTTCCATGACCTGTTGGATGGTCACTGTTGGCACATGATGGGAAGAGATACAGGAGAGAATGTGGTCAGAGCATTGGTGAGTAACTTCCTTCCCTCGGTGATGAACCATCTGCACGTCAAGGCTGAGTTCACTGTGTGCAAGGTTAAACCACCTCAGTGTGGCCATGAGGAACCTGTGAGGCTCTTGTTTAAACCTCTGAGCAGTTTCCTAGGATCAAGTGAAAAATTCAAGGCCAGGGATGGCTTCAAAATGAAAAAGGGGAAATTCAGGTTAGATATTGGGAAGGAATTCCTCCCTGTGATGTGCTGAGGCTCTGGCACAGGTTGCCCAGAGCAGCTGTGGCTGCTCCATCCCTGGGAGTGTTCCAGGCCAGGCTGGATGAGGCTTGGAGCAACCTGGGCTGGTGGGAGGTGTCCCTGGTCATTACAGGGGTGGGACAGGATGAGTTTTAAGGTCCTTCCAACACAAACCACTCCATGATTCTAAAACCAGAGTGGCCCCAGACTTAGTAAAAATCAAATTTTGAAACACTAAACACGACCATTTTGCAGTGACACTAGTGGAAAACTCAAGGCATCTTATGGGCTGTCAACTTCCAACAACCCTTCCCAACCTTGGAAACAACCTTTCTCGCCAAGGCCGTAAGAAATTCCACACTAAACTCCCCACGAAAACTGCGTTTTAGCTCCATCTGTGGGTAACGACAAAAAATACAGGACTCCAAAAAACCCAGGGAACAGCTTTGGGAGGAGCTCCTGACTCTGGTGTATTTCAGCTGATGTTTAGAGCACTCGCAGGTGGTTTGTAAAACAAACGCTCCCAAACCAACACTGTTACCTTGAAACCTAACGAAGAGCTCGTGCTGGAGGCCAAGTTTTTGTGTCATCACGGAGTGGCACTTGTACGAGGACTCAGTGACTTGACAGGTCAGGTGGGAGATGACTTGGTTCAGGATCTTCTTTAGCTTCTCGAAGAACAAGTCGTTGGCTCTGAGGTTGCACTGGGACGTGGTGAAGCGAACAAACACCAGGTAGGCATGGTCAGCTTCCCTGTAGGCTGGGAGAGCACTGGAGGTCAGTTTGGAGGGTGATCACAGGTTGGATCTTCTGGCCTGGAGCAGGGACAGTGTGGTCAGCAGGACCAGGGAGGTGATTCTGCCCCTGCACTCGGTGCTGGTGAGGCCACACCTTGAATCCTGTGCTCAGCTCTGGGCCCCTCAGCTCAGGAGGGACATTGAGGGGCTGGAGCAGGTCCAGAGCAGAGCAACGAGGCTGGTGAAGGGGGCCAAGAAGGCCAATGGCATCCTGGGCTGGAGCAGGAACAGTGTGGTCAGCAGGACCAGGAGGTGATTCTGCCCCTGCACTCGGTGCTGCTGAGGACACACCTTGAATCCTGTGCTCAGCTCTGGGCCCTCAGCTCAGGAGGGACATCGAGGGGCTGGAGCAGGTCCAGAGAAGAGGTTGGATATCAGGAAGAGATTTTTTCTGGAGAGAGTGCTCAGGCATTGGAATGTGCTGCCCAGGGAGGTGGTGGATTCCCCATCCCTGGAGGTTTTCAAGCTGAGATTGGATGTGGCACTTAGTGCCATGGTCTAGTAAACATGGTGGGGTTGAACTTGATCTTGGAGGTCTTTTCCAACCTGGCTGATTCTATGATTCTATGGTTATCACAGTTCTTTGTGGCTGGATAATCTCTGATGCAAGTTAAACACATAAATGAAGCTCAGTCGTTAGTGGTGACAGGACAAACTCATCCTTGGCAGAACTGACCCAACACTAAGAGACATTTGGGTTTGACATGCCCAGGAATTTATGTGCTTAGAGGGGACTCGGCTCACAACGAGTAGTACAAAAAAGGGGGTGAAGTAACACAGAACCCACATGTCTGTAAAGCTGCAGTGGGTTGGATTGTGCCAATCCCATGAAATTACAGTGTAGAAGTGAACTTGATGGTGTAGAAATTGATGTGTTTTAATTTTTTTCCAGAACTGAAGTGTTTCCCAGGCATCTTGGGGCTGTTGTGCTGTGGGTGGGGAGGGGATGGTGGTGACTGGAGGTGGGAGGAGGCTGGAGAGCAGCTCTAGCAGGGACAGAGGGTCAATTCCACACTGGTTTGTGGTTGGTTTGGTGATCTCCCACAGGAGACAAGATCTTCCTTCTTTTGTTTGTTTGTGGTTTTTTTTTGTTGTTGTTCTTTTTGGTTTAGTTTGTAATCATGTCTTGCAATAAACATAGAATCATAGAATTTAGGGGTTGGAATGGACTTTACAGATCATCGGGTCCCACCCCCTGCCCTGGGCAGGGACATCTCCTCACTAGATCAGGTTGCTCAAGGCTCATCCAGCCTGGATTGAACACCACCAGGGTCAGGGCAGTCACCACATCCCTGGGCAACCTGTGCCAGTGTCTCACCACCCTCACAGGAAAGAACTTTTTTCTCACATCCAACCTAGACTTTCCCTCCTTCAGTTTGAACCCATTGCCCCTTGTCCTGTCACTGCAGTTTCTAACACAGAATTCCTCTCCACCTCCTTGTTGCCCCTTCAGATACTGAAAAATTGCTCTGAGGTCTCCACACAACCTTCTCTTCTCCAGGCTGAACAGCCCCAACTCCCTCAGCTTGTCCTCACAGGGGAGATGCTCCAGTCCTCTTGTCAACTTCATGGCCTCCTCTGGACTTGCTCCAACAGTTCCATGAACATGACCTTCCCAACCCCACCAACTTGCAAAGGTCACATGCTTCCCCCTAAGTTAACCATCTTACCATAAACCATGAATTTATAGGCCATAACCACTTCTGTTTCTCCTTGTGTCATAGTCTTGATGATTTGGTAGGAGAGAGTGCAAGTGTAGGCACCTGACATCCACTCCCTGAAACCCTTCACCATCAGCTTCCCTGTCTCTGCCATGTGCACATACATTTGCCCTGAAACAGAAGTATTAGATTACTGGGAAAGTTCAGGTTTTGATGCCTTTGGAACTTTGGAAGATGAAATCTTGTTCTTATACATAATGACAGGGATTCATGTTAGCCTGGAATGATGTAAAATTGATGACTTTAAGGATGTACTGCAAGTTTTCCTGTATCTCAAGCATTTGGATCTTTTACGGGGAGAAGAGAAACAGAATCCAATATCAGAGCTAATGGGAAAAGCTGACAAAGGGCCAAGGGACTCTTTGAACTCCTCTTCCTTTTGCAGGGTGATGTGAATAGAAATGAGGGAAATACTGAGTCTGAGCAAAGGGACTAACCTTTCAAATCTTTTCCATCTGGACCAATCCACAGGTACTTGGGATCTATTATTTGTTCTTCAGAAAGAGCCAAATCCATGCAGACCAGGAATGGGCTGTTGGAGAACAGCTTAACGTACACGTTCACTGCAACACAGAGTCAGGGGTGTGAAATGCTGACACGGAATGAAACCACCAACATTCTCATTAAAAATGTAGATTCAAAGGGGGTTTTAATATTTTTTTTTTCATTCTTGGTCTTAAAAACTGTAAGATTGATCTTTAATCTCCATTTCCTCTTAGCCAACATTCTGGAACTGTCCACAGTGTGGCTGGTGCTGACTGTGTGGAGACACTAGTGTCCCTCACACAAAATGTGGTGCAGGGGCACAAAATGCTACAGATTTGGAATGGGACCCACATTTGGATGTTAAATTTTTGTCAGTTCGTCATGTTTAGCCTGGAGAAGAGGAGGCTCAGGGGAGACCTTCTCACCCTCTGCAACTCCCTAACAGGAGGTTGGAGTCAGGTGGGGGTTGGTCTCTTCTCCCAGGCAACCAGCAGCAGGACAAGAGGGCACAGACTCAAGCTCTGCCAGGGGAGGTTCAGGTTGGCTCTGAGTCAGAGTTTTTTTCTTGAGAGAGTGCTCAGGCATTGGAATGTGCTGCCCAGGGAGGCGGTGGATTCCCCATCCCTGGAGGTTTTCAAGCTGAGACTGGATGTGGCACTTAGTGCCATGGTCTAGTGACCACGGTAGGGGTGGACTTAATGATCTTAGAGGTCTTTTCCAACCCGGATGATTCTATGATTCTATGATTTTCATCCTGTATTTCTACCCCCATCCCCTTTCCCCGGGTACTGTGTGTCGCTTCCATGTGTAGTGGTGCTACATAATGATCTTAGAACTCCAAATTACAGAACAACCAAGTACAGATATCAACCAGATGAGTTTACCTTCATGCCTGGTGTCACCATAGATTTCATTCTTTCTAATGAAGCGGATAGAACGCTCTCCTTCCTCCGGTTCTGCTCTCACTGTAGGGAGGAGGAATTGGAATGTCAGAGCTCAGTCTAAATGGGTGTCCTCTGAAGGGACACTCTGAGGCTCTAAAATCTGACTGTAAAGCCCCCAGGAAGGCTGGAAATCATTGGGATTTGGGCTTTGTTTTTCAGGCCATGGCACACTGGGATGGCCTTGCCTGAGTGCTGTGTCCCAGGGTTGGGTCTGGGGGCAGTGAGGTGTCACTAGACCACACACTGTCCCCTCTGAGGGGCTTCATCTCCCTCTGGGGAAGGTCCTGTGGGGCACTGTAGGGGACTATGGGGACACCATAAGGGACTATGAAGACAAATCTAAGGGACAATGAAGACACCATAGAGGACTATGGGGACACCATAAGGGACTGTGGAGACACCTTAGGGGACTATGGAGATATGTTATGGGTCACCACAGTGGACTATGAAGATACCATAGAGGACTATGAGGACACCATAAGGGACTATGGAGACACCATAGGGGACCACAGGGACACCTTATGGGACACCACTGTGGACTACGAGCACAGCATAGGGAACTATATAGACACCATAGGAAACTATGAGGACACCATGGAGGACTATGGGGACACTACAGGGCACTATGGAGACACCATAATGGGCACTGTAGGGAACTACGAGGACACCCTAGAGGACTATGGGGACACCATAAGGACACCATAAGGGACTATGGAGACACCATAAAGGACTATGAGGACACTATAAGGGACACCACAGTGGACTATGAGGACACCCTAGGGCACTATGGAGACACCATAGAGCACTATGGAGACACCATAACTGATACTGTAGGGAACGATGAGGACACCCTAGAGGACTATGAGGACACCTTAGGGGACCACAGGGACACCTTATGGGACACCACTGTGGACTATGAGGCCACCCTAGAGGACTATGGAGACACCGTAATGGACACTGTAGGGAACTATGAGGACCCCCTAGAGGAATATGGATACACCATAACTGATACTGTAAGGAATGATGAGGACACCCTAGAGGAATATGAGGACACCCTAGAGCACTATGGATACACCATAACTGATACTGATATCGAGAATAGTTCTTTTCCAGCCTTTTCTCGGCATCAATACTGTAGGGAACGATGAGGACACCCTAGAGCACTATGGATACACCATAACTGATACTGATATCGAGAATAGTTCTTTTCCAGCCTTTTCTCGGCATCAATACTGTAGGGAACGATGAGGACACCCTAGAGGACTATGAGGCCACCCTAGAGTACCACAGAGACACCATAACGGACACTGTAGGGAAGCATGAGGACACCCCAGAGCACTATGGAGACACCATCAGGCAACCCCCCCAACACCTCTCCCTCTCTCTCCCCCCTCCCCTCGCTCCTCTCTCCCCGTCCCACCCCTTG
>NW_008670584.1:0-1081 GCF_000695815.1 Acanthisitta chloris | reverse complement strand
GCTCTCCTCCGGCGAGCCTCATTGTCAGGGGAACAGGCAGTGTGAAATCGGTCTGATTAGCAATTAGTCCCATTGTAAAAGGATTAGCCGGACCCATTGTTTGGGAGAGTGACTTGACTGTCAATGGGCATCTGGCAGCGACGATGAGGATGATGATGATGATGCGGTGGGAACTGGGAGCTATTCCCCATGTCCTCTGTCCAGACAGGAGCTGCTCGGAGAGGACAGATCCCCGAAATGGGCATCAACCCCCGAGATAGGCATCGCTGCCAGCCCTTTGCAGGGTCCCGAGCACTGCCCATCCCACCCCAGGGCATGTCTCGGGGTGTCACCTCCAGCCTTGGGGTGCTGGAAGTGTCAGGGTGCAGAGAAGAGGCTGCACATCCCTCTGCGTGCCTCGAGGAGAGCGTGGACAGGGAAAACAAGTGCAATTCGAGCTAGAGCAGGTCCTGCCCAGATCTGGAGAGAGCACACGAGGGGCTCTGCGGCCCCACTCCATCCCTGCCACATCCCTGCATCATTCTGCTGTCCTCACCACTGTCCCCGGGCTGTCCCCACAGCACCAAAGCGTTCCCAAGCAAACCCCCCAAGTTCAGCTGCTCCCCAAACACACATATCCCACCCCTCGCAGCCCTGCCCTGGGACCCCCAGGGTGTGTCTGTCTGTCCAGACCATCCAACTCATGAACCTGATCGTTACCTGGTGGGATCTCCCGCTGGTGACAGGAGGAGGCAGGGCCTGGGACAGTGCCACTAACAAAAGCTCTGCTGGCTGCTCCCTGGCAGAACGGCGATGGCCCCGGGAGTTAATTGATGCTTAGTCACTTCTCACACGTAAAAAAATCACCACTATTAGAGGAATATTCCAAGGGGCAGAGGCTGCCAACAGCCCCATCCTGGGAGGCACTGGACAGGGAGGGTGGTGGCATGGGACAGTCAATGGTGACATCCCCATGGTCAACATATCCCCCCAGGAAACAGCACTGTCCACGGGCACCAGCAAAGTGCACGATGGGCATCACCGTGGCCTCCTGGCAACATCCCCAGGGCAGAGCCAGCCCCACTCCCTGCGTTGGTGTCAC
>NW_008670583.1:0-453 GCF_000695815.1 Acanthisitta chloris | reverse complement strand
CCCTCATCCCTATCCCAATCCCTATCCATATCCCACATCCCTAATCCCTCATCCCTATCCCAATTCCTATCCCTATCCCACATCCCTATCCCTATCCCATCCCAAATCCTTCCTCTTCCCTCTCTCTCTCTCCTCCCTGGAAACAAAACTCTCCTCCCCCAAAAAAAAAAAAACTCCTTTTTTTTTTTTTCCATTTTTTTTTTCCCGATGTTTTTCCCTGCTGATCCCTATCCCATTGCAGAGCTTTATCATGTTCAGGACAAGGAATGAGAGATTCTGGATCGGATTGACGGATGAGAATTCCGAAGGAGATTGGGAATGGATCGATGGCACCGACTATAAAAACAGTTTCACGTGAGTCCTGGATTAGGGTTGGAATTTTCTCCTTTCCTCCCTTTAGACTCAACTTTACCCAATCCCTGAGGGTTGTATCCCACTCTCCCCTCTCCCAGT
>NW_008670582.1:0-12052 GCF_000695815.1 Acanthisitta chloris | reverse complement strand
TGAATCATCAGCTGGTTTGCTTTTATTAAGTCACAGAAAGACACCTTATCACCAGGCTTAAGAAGAAAACAGGTTTACATCTAAACTCAATGAAACGTTCAAGGTTTTTTTATGCCCTTCTGAGAAAACTTAAGACTTTTTTCCTAAGCCCATGACATACTACTAGAAGACAAGAAGTTGGGATATCAAAACTTGTGCCAAAATTCCCACAAGCTGTTTCTGAAAATTTAGTCAAAGTTAAGGTAGTTGATAATTCCCTACAATGCCCTTAAATCCCTAAGAACAGATTCAGGACAAAGAGTAAGGATGTTCTGAGTGATGTTCACAGCCAATGACAGGAAGTACTACTATGCCTTTTCTTTAAAAGCTAAAACAACAAAAAAAAGCCACCACAAAACTGATCGTGGCTCAGCAAATCTTCCACAGATCACTTCCCACAAACATTTCTCAACTTCAACTTTCCAGATGTAAAATCAGAATAATGTTCATTAACAGAAGTATTGAGACTATAGCTGTAAACAAATACTGTAGGTA
The DNA here is from genome assembly GCF_000695815.1 of Acanthisitta chloris. Lineage (NCBI taxonomy): Eukaryota > Metazoa > Chordata > Aves > Passeriformes > Acanthisittidae > Acanthisitta > Acanthisitta chloris. Next base: position 11,518 of record NW_008670582.1, on the reverse strand, counting down.
TACCCTATTACAAAAACAAAACAAAAACCCCAACCAATCCATACAGAACAAAACAAAAACAAACAAACAAACAACCTACCATTTTAGCTCTGCTTAAGAGAAGTATGCAGGGTTCTGCACTTGATTTTTTCCCCCTCAACAACATCGTCTTCCTGACTAGAAGGCACTGAAGTAACACACTTCCACAATGAAAATCATGTTCCACACTGCAGACCAGTTCCAAGGAACTTAGCTGAAACTAGACATTCACTAAGATCAAAGAAAATGCTTCCTAAATGCAGTGGAAGTTGGTTAGCTGAGTCAGTACATGAGACTCTCAATATGCAAAGAATTATTAAATACATAAAACGTAGAAGGATGAGGACAAGCCCTAGGATCTCTCGTTCCGTTCTGTGCATGCTCCCCTTAACAAGGCACCAGGCTTAAGAAATCTTATTTCTCAGACTCCTACACACATTGTAGCTACTTTTTGTCAATGCAGGAGAGTCGTTTATTTCTGAAGTCCTGGCTATAAGCAAGTATATTAAAATACTGGGCCATGCGTGCAGTTAAGCTCCAGTTTCCAAGGTTGAGAACTGAGTGAAATCAACAAGAAGTTTTCACAACAAATATTCCTCTTCACAACATGAGATTTAATCCCAAATTTCCCCTAGAGCCAACACAAAATTATGGCTAACTAATACAGATATAAAATACAGCTGATCCAAAAAGATCTGACCATTTTGAATTAAAATGATTTTGCTTTCCTTCTGGGGAGCATTACTTTTTTAAAACCTTTGTGAAACAAGAAGATTTTGTTAAAATGACGTCTTTTGCCATACAGACAAGATAGAAGCATCAAAATCAAACTGCAATTAAGAAGTAGGCTAGAGTGCATTTTCAATGTACTTCTGAAAGAAGAACTTGCCATCTGAGGCATTATCAAATTAAGAAACTGGAAGCTTACATGTGTAGGTGTATTGAGGCAAGGTGTATTTGATTACTTAAGAGGAATCTCAAAGACACACAGGAAACGAGTCCATTTCAAAGGAAAGCATTTTTAACCATCTTTCTGCAAGCTAGTACTAGTAAACATTGTTCTAAACAAATAATTCTGTAATTCAATTGTCCCAACTGAGCAGAGCCATTAAACACAGAAGTGGAATTCAAACGCCCGTGCAGAGTCTTGAGCACATGGTGCCTGTTTATCACAAATCTCAGTACGCCCATAACCACAAAAGCACCACTAGGCTTTTCCTTGAATAAACTATGAGCTGGCAGAAACGCAAAGATAAGACAACTCAAACCAACAAAGCAGCGTATACTTTTCTTTCCCAAATGTTGTCAGTCACTACACTGCACACAGTTGAAAATAAGCATAGGAACATGCAAGCTAGATGTTCTTTGACTGAATTTTGTCAAATTATCTATTGCATTTCTAGTCTTTACGTCCATTTGCAACTTTTTTTTTAGATTATATAAAGGAGAGGTCATCTATGCCTTCTCTAGCTCATAACAGATGACCATCAGGTTGATTTGTGTTAATCACCAATTACAGTGCTAGAGACTACTTAGATGCTACTAAAACTGACCTATGATCCAACAACCATGATGGTCATTAAATCAATTTTTCTTGGGTTTTGTGGTTAACTTATTCTGAAGTTTGGGGTTCAGGAATTTTTACCTATGTGCTTGATCGTATCTTTAATGTGAGTCTTAGTCTTATCCAAAAGATGTAATCTGGGGGAAGCAGAAGACACACAAATGTTTAAACAGTAATTCCCAAACACACGCACTTCTTTCTCTGTCTACTAATTATCCCTATATTGCCAACAAAAAGAAAAAAAAGGCAATTTACAAGTTATTCTGTAATTCTCTTTTAAGCACTCATGGAATTGTTGTTCGAGTCAAGTAACTTTGGACTTTTGAGAACTGTGTCACAATTTGTTTATGCTATAGAATTAGATAATTATGCAGTACTTCAGCTGGCTTCCCAAACATGGATAAGCCACTCTTTCTAAGCAAGCCTTGTGTATTAAAATCTTCTAAGAGTCTTATTTTTAGCTGTTTAAACTGCAATCCAACATTAAATAAATCAGTTTTGAAATATTATGCATTTTCAGCTTTGATACCAAACCTTGCATTTTGCCCTAAAGAATCCTAATCACTGTGTGTGCAAAACAGCTTATGCCTAAGTACAATATAAATCAAAACATTTTCAACAAGATACTCCATAGATATTTCATCTTGAAAATAAGTCTTTCAGGACGCTATGAAAGATAGCCTTTGATTCTCTGCTCTGTTCAAGGGTGTTGATATCACTGTACTTACTTTTTGTCCCATTGCCAGTTAAATATACTGAAATAGAAAAGTATTTGAAAACAAAAATAAAAAGCTTAGTTGCTTTAGGTTTTGATATTTAGTAATTCAGTCCTTGATGGCAATCAGCTCCTGCAGCCAAAAGTGCTCACAGTACAGCACAGAACTGCCTCAATCCTGCAAACCACGGCAAGACCACCAGGCTCATCACCGGACACAAGAGCCTTTCCCACTCCAGCCAACACCCACAAAAAGGCAGAGAATCAAAGTGAGAAATATTCCAGCTTATGTGATCACACAACATACACCTAGAGCAGGTCTCTCTGGGAGGGCAGCTGTATTAAATGGCTGACTCAATTCAATGCGCCATTAAAAGTGACAGATGACATCTTGCCAAGATTTTAGCACACTCAAATTGTATTACGTCCAAATTAATTTTCCTATCTGGAACAGAACCAAGAAATGATCAAGACCCTTGTAGCATGGCAGAACAAAGCCTACACCCCATTTCCTTGCTATTAGTGTTAAGAACTGAGGAATTTATCTCCACAAAAGAGGCTGAGAAGTGATATCAAGGCAAAAAACATTACATCAGAGTCCCTGCTCCTCTCCATAAGCAGACAGAGAAAAATCTTGTTCATCTAATTCAAATATTACAACCACCTCCTCTATGACCTGGCAATTTCCACTTGTACCCATTCAGCTCCCTTAAAAAATTCCCCAGATGCACTGTAAGGATCTTTTGAAGAGTTCCAGCTCTGAACATTGGTGACAAAACCGCCTTTCAAGTCACCCCAATAGCTGCTCTGTGGTTTTTGTCGTTATCTTCACATGTCTTTTCATGCTCCATCCTTCCCCAGTCACACCCTACGCTTCTACACCCTACTGAGATCTTCCTTGGAGGTGCTCCACTGTCAAGATCCTCCCTGCATCTGTCTTACCCAGTTCCCCCTCACACACACCTCCAAGGTACCACACTGCTGACACATTCCCCAGACACCCATCTGGTCCTAGATCCAATTCCCTCCCACACCAACTTGGCTCCCTGTCAGTGATGGCAATACTGACTTCATCAAACCTTTCACAAGTGTTTCCAAGCTGGTAATGATACCACAAACTCAGTCTACAAATTGATTCTGCTACTTGTAGCTCTCTCACGTCTTACTAGCCACTTCAGTGCTGCTACTCGACTGAAAAATGGACTCTGACACCTATTTAATTTTCTTCTGCTGGCTTTTATACATTCATCTTATGTCTCAAAAGTGATTCCTTCCTTTTTAAATGTACTTGAAGCTAGTTTAGAGATGTGTTGGTTTACTATGGGGGTATTTTAAAAATAGTAGTCAATGCTGCCATTCACAAAGAGGATTTACTCAAAGAAGGTTTTAAACTGACTCATCACTTTTGCTTAATCCAATTCCTTATTGAATGAAACTTAATTGACATAAACCACTTAAATACCCATCTGCCCTGAGGGTTAAATCAGCTTAGGAAACTAAACCAGCTGAAAATTAACCTTCCTCAAGAAAAAAAAAAATAAAGAGGCAAATTAAATACTGCATAGTTGGGGTTTTTTTCTAATTTGTCCTACTGTAGGGTCAGATAAGCAATGGTACCAGTGCAAGAGAGGGGTGAGACCATGTGGCTGGCAGGGAGGACACTACTGGTTTTGGCAGCAGTTAACTATTAGGTCAAGGGTGCTGTATTGCCAAACCTTGCTGAGCGTGCTCGCTGCCCTGCCACAGCAGGCAGAGAGGTAGGAAAAGTACCTAGAGCATGTTTTCTTTAACTAGCTTCTTTCAACCAGAAACAAGTTGAAGATTACTTAAAAGCTGCAATACAGGCTGGCTTTGCTGGTGAATGTGAACTGTCACATCTGCAGCAGATAAGATATTCAGGAAGTTCTATTTTTAACTGTATGCAGAAAAAGTATTAGTGTTATTTTGTTTCAACAAAATATCAACTAAATACTTCTGTCTGACCTCACACACAACTTTCCAAAGCTTTACCTTCCAGCAAACAACACAAAATTATAGATCAGCATTACATTTAACAGGCACCTCTGTGAAGCTTGTTAACAGGACTTTGCTATAGATAAGTTTCCAATTTTTTTTATTGCCTACAAGTCATTTGTTCGTATGTTTACACAGTGCTGTCACTGTATTTACATTCGCTAAAACCACGAAGTTGTTATCTCTCAAACTAAACTTATCACTAGAATCCAAGCCTAAATAGGATTTTTTTCTCCAGATAATAGAACTTAAATCCCAGCCCTAGACTTGTGACTTTTCAAATCTTGCATTCTCACATGTGCAGATTACAGATCCTGAAAAGCAGACACTTCCCACAGCCTTTAGAAGATACACTAACACAAATACCCAGTTTTCCCTTAATAATGTCTGGTGCTGCTTAATGACAATAAATACAACCACTATGTCTATACCAACTCAGATATATGTTGATTTATGCATAGAAGAGATAGCATAGGACCTTCTCCAACAGTTTCAAGCACTGACAACATCCATCAGATCATGGTTTCTCAGCTTGTAAGATCCAATGCATATGTGAGGCGCAACACCACGTCACAGAGCCCTTTACAAAGGTAACATGTGCCATTGCATTACTCTGACACTCCCAAGTGTTAATTTAGTCCTTTCTAGCTTGCACACAAATACAATAAGGCAGGTGTCTGCATTCCGTATCTAATTGCTGAAAATGCTTCCATTTAAAGATAAAAACTACACACAGAGAAACCTTCACCTTTAACAAAACATTAAGCAGCTTAGCAGCATCTTTTTGTTAATGAGGCTTCTGTGGCTCAATAGATGCTTTAATGCTTTAGCACGTATGCATTAGGTCTCACAGTTTTATGCTACCTAAGCCAGACTTTCAAAGGATATGTATTTTACCTACTAAAAAGCAATTCAACAAACCATAAATCACTATTACTGTACTATAAGGAAAACCTTTCCCCTTTAGGAAGAAACAGTGGATGCCTCCCACCTCTACTTTTCAAGACACTAAAACATTACTAAAAGCATTTATAATACTCAATGACTAGAGACGCAGCACTCATTTGTAACAATGCTGAATTACAAGAAAACACAAACTCTCACTTCATCCAGGCATTGCTTTTCCCAAAGCAAGATAAATCTGAAAAGAAATTAAGTTACTTTTTTTAAACATATAAATCAGAGAGGTGAGTTCAAAGCCAGGGGAGAGGGGAAAAAGGGCGAAGCAATGATTTAAACATGTTTGCCATGAATCAGCTGATTAACATTTATATGTTATCAGAATCCCAATCAAACAAAAGACTCAGCTTGAAAATCATACTTAATGCCAACTAACATTAACCCTAGGACACTTGCATCTTCATACATTTTTAATCATAAGTTATCAGATCCACTCACAATAAATATAAAGTCAAATATCTGTCTGAAGACCTACTAGCCAAGACAAAAAAAATATGAATGTATCTCCCTCATGAAAGACAGAGAATTAGATTTATCATGGCATATACATATCTATGTGAAGCTTTCAAAACACATGTCAGCTATAGCATGCCTTTAAAAATATTACTGAATTTTTCTGAACAAGAACTGAAGTACAAATATGTGCAGATTGCCTGGAGAGGCTCGGGGCACTGCAGCCCTTTCTCAACACCATATGCTGCAGCATGTATTCCCAGTCACATGCCAGGAGAGCAGTCACACAGCTGCATAGCTTTCCCATCCATGCTGTGGCTGCATCCAGGCTTGACATTTGCACAGAAAATTCAAAACATCTGGATCTCAAGCACTACTTTATATGGAATGCTTTTAATATAAATTCTATCAAGTCCACTGTATTTACTGGTAACTTGAGGTAATCAAATGGTGCAACTGCAGTGACCCAGATGCCCCAAGTGATGGGGATAAATTAGATTTCTTCCTGGGTACATTAAGAGAAACAACCAAATAGAGCAGCTCTCCACTTTCTGATGAAAGGATGGCTGCTCTGCCAATCCTTAGAAGTTATATTTAACTATACATATTTTATATACAGGTCAAGTGACATATCATGCAATGGAGGCAGTAAAAATTGATGGTCATAAACAACAGGACTTCAAGTGATAGTTGATTTAAACTGGAGAATAAAATTGAATTAAGATAATTTCATCTAGAGAAGTAAAGGAGTTGAAAAACTGACAGTTAGTATCTCTTACTATGTAAAACACATCATATTTCTGGCTTCGACTTCTGACTATCAGATACTATTATAAAACTACTAAAGAAAAGGGTTCCAAAGTCTCTGGTATCATCTCTTTTTATGAACAATACTCAAATCACTTCTTAAACACCTCTTCAACTGAATAAATTCAGGTCTTTTGCTCTCATGGGAGAGCATGTTTTCCAGATCCATACTCATTCAATTTCATCTTTTTCCCCACTTTACAAGCTTCATCAGCTCTTATGAGCCTGGCACTAACAGCCTAGAGAGCCAATTTATAAAATAACAACCAAATTAGTATTTCAACAGTTCTACTCCCCTTTAAATATTTTCAAAGCATCACTTCTACATTTCTGTACCCTATAGGTTACATTTTATGTTTCACATCAATAGCACACATCATAATCAAATACACCGCGTGACTTAAATCTGCCCAGTCATTGCAATATTTTCAAAGGGAAGATTAAAGTAATGATCATCAATCACTTTGTTTTCTTCCCATTCCACAAATGGCATTAGCTCAAAACAAAACTATGAGTTGACAGAGTTTATAATCAAATTACAACAAATAGGAAATAGACAAGAGAAGTCTGAAAACACATACGAACTTGAAACAAAGTTTCAAAAACAACAGTGGTACTAACTACACTGTTGCCTTCCATCTTTCTGATGCTTTGGAATAGAAATATTTGGATTCTAATACCGCAAGTCAGTGTAAGGGTTTAAGGCAGGCCCAGAAAAATGCTCTTTGTGAAGAAACTTTCATGCTTCTGACTGTCTTTGGGTTGGTCAGTACTGTTAACTGGACAGATACACTCCAATACTCTAGGAGATATTCTCTTGCCTTGACAAAGGCTACTGACTTTCTAACTGTATCACATGCTGGCACAGCAGAAGATCCTGAGCCTCACTAGGGAGAGGCCCATCTTCCAATTCAGGCAAAAAACTTCAGAAGCGATTCTCATCACTTCCCAGCCCTTCCATCTGGCCTCAGAGCTACTCTCCATGTATCAAAGACGGCAAAAAAATACACGAAAAAGTAGTTTGCCAATAAAAATGCCCTCATTATACAAAATAAGAAGCAGTTAAATGACTAAGTCTGGAATTTTATAGATTTTAGTATCTGACATGAGTATGCTCTCTATTAAAAGTTTCTTACTTGCCATTTCTTATTCCCTTATAAAGCCAGACTGGGGAAAGAGAAACCGCATTACGCAGCATCGCACCAGCACGTGCGTTTGGACGCCTCACTTTGACACTTGCCATAACAGAGGAAACAACAGTAGTAGTGGACTGTCTTCATCCTACCCAACAGGAAAAGTTGCAAATCGGGTAAGATATATATATTTGCTAACATCAAATAAATTACGATAATAAGGAGCCCTGAAATAGTTCAGCAGAAAGCAGCCAGCATTTCTGGACCTGTCTGCCCATTACTCACTTGAGCATTTCTACTCTCCACCCCTAACAGCAGATCCATGCCTCTAGTGGCTTTCCCAAGCTGACTCCTTGCTTCAAGTCCATTTCCTGCTTATTTCCAGTCTCTATAATTCTCATTTTTCAACAGCCTCCTTCTCCAGCATATCTTATGTTTCTTGACCCCCATTCCTTGCATCTCACACGCAGTTCTTAAATTTCACTTTCCAACCATCTTCCCTTCTTCACCTAGGCATTGCATACTGCATCTCATCCACATTTTCTCACTCTGAAGATTCCTCATCCAAACTCTGTTCCTTCTTTTCCCTCAGGGTTCCCTGTACAGCCAAGAAAAGAGCTGACACCTTCACACCCTGAACTCTCACCAGACTGGTTCCTCATTACCTGTTTTTCCCTGCCCTACTGGTTTTCAGTCCAGTTCCCCAACTTCTTTCTTCCCAGGCTTCAGGTGCCATCCTCCTTCCCCTACCCCCAGCTCCTGATTGCTTTGCTTTCAAAACCTCCCCCGGCATACCTCTATCAAATTCCAGGGGCAACCCCATCTGAATCCATACTCCTTGTTCCAATCCACCTCATCTACAAGGCCAAGATTTTTCTCCTATGCTCAAATTATTCAGCTTTTAGGCCTCAGAATTAAGATGCTAATGGGGACACAGGACAGAAACTCCCTGATTTACATGAACATACCAGCAGCCAGCTTGCAGGAAGTTTCTGCAAACGCAGCTGCTAACACCTAGGTCTACCCAGCCCATACTGATTTTTCAAGTCCTCACAAACTGATAGATGATTTCTCCATGCAAAAAGAAAAAAAAAAAAACCACAGACCTCCTACACCTTACAAGTTTAAAACCCTCATTCCAAACTAAGATGATTCAAATCTTTAAACAAACATGACAACTCGCATGAAGAAGCTGAAGGAAAAGCTCCCTTCTCCCCTAGAGTTGTTCCAAAAAAACAACACTATTTCAGCTGAAATTTCCATGCCCAGCAAATCTAGCAAGACTTCCCAGCTTGGAAAACTTTTGGTAAGCTCCAACAGTTCTGGCTACATTCTAATCACCTGAAAAGAGTCTTGCAACAAACAGCAACAGTAACAAGATCCTTGGTGCCACAAGGATCATCAATACCAGCCACAAACATACTCAGTCTTTTATACAAACACTTACAATCCCCAGTTATTGACCAGAATCTCAATATAGCAAGTACTGTGCAAACATAAGATAAAAAGGCAGTTCACTGCCTTGAAGAGCTTACAGTCTATTAAGATAAAAGATGACTACTACCTCGAGATGAAAACATGCACTGAATGGCTCCATTCTGAGATCTACAGGACCTGCTAAACAACCATCCACAATCTATTCACTGCACACAATCCACACAGAGCAACACAGTATCTTCCCGAGCCTAACCACTACCAGAGATAAGATCCTTCTCAAATCTGCTCACTCTCAAATCACTCTATACCCTCTTTTTCTTATAACAGAAAATTATAAGGTATCCCCTTCGAGTCCTTTATACCCTCTCACTGTGTATTATTTCGACTTGCCACCCTTGCCCTCATCATCTTCTCTTTCCCAAACTACAAAATTCTTTAGAGAGTATATTTATCTTTCCTCAACTTCTCCAATTAGCATTTCTTTGTCTTCTTGGCTTCAGTGGGAAAAAACACTGGGGGGAGGGGGAAGGATTTTTGTTTTGATTTGTGGTGGGTTTTTAAATTGAATAATTGCTTCAAATCAAATTCACTAACTGAACTATACAAAAGGCTGAGAAATCTCAGGCGGGATGCTGAAAAGAAAAACTACCAAGTGCCAGCTACATAGAAAAAAGAGCCTGTGGGGATGCTTAAAGACTACTGCCCATAGGAAAGCTCGGAGGTGCTGATTCTCAGAGCCCTCGATCAAATGCAGCATGGCCTGAGGTCTCATAGCTTTGTCCAATTCCTCCTGGATAGAAACAACACCAAACACAGAAATGGGGGTCCAAACTCTGTCACTTTACATATGATACAAGTAGGTTACTCTGCACTCCACTTAAACCTCTTTTTGCCAAAACACAGCATCAGTACCGTTTCTCTGCTGGTCTTACCTTTCTTTCCCAAACTTTGGCAGAACACAACTAATCTGATCCTTTCCTACACTTTGCTGCTGCCCATGGGAATCTGAATAGGTGCAATGAAACCCCAAAAGACTGTTTACTTTCCAGCATGTAGAATCCAGACATCTCACTAATACAACAGCTGCCTATTCTCAACCAGAGATTAACTCTGCAGTCATAGAACTAGCTCCTGCTACTTGAATTCTGTAGAAACTACTGATAAGGTGCTCATGAAAACATCGTGTCTTTTCCATTTGCCCCAATGCAAATGTCTCAATCTCTGCTCTATATCCTGTTCTTACCCAATTTATAAATAAATCTCAGTTTAAACCTCCCTGCGAAATATTTAGATAAACTTTCAAGCAATGTGTGGCATTTCAATGATTTCTTCAAAACACAAAGTCATCATTTTAGCAATACTGTTCAAGTTGAAAGGCAACTCAGTTTTAACACTGCAGTAAGTGGCTAAATCTTTTCTGTTCATGTATACATAGAAGATATTCCAGAAGACAAACCACATACTCTGAAATTTAATGGAAAGGATGACATGCAGAGAAGCAATAGACCCATCGAGGTGTGTCTTTGTGACACGGTATTAAAAGCAAGCTAAGAACATGTATATGCATCTTAATGCAGAAAAATGTGCTAACTAAAGCACACTAGCAAATATTTTATGCCTCAGCAAAAAGATACGTGCATGCATAAGTACATCTACAGAACCAGGCAAAAGATCCTAATCCGGCAGGTAGATATTTAGGCCATTTAAACAGTTATGTATCGTCGTGCAAGACGACAGGAATCTCTCAAATTACTACAGTCTTTACCCCAGACTCTGCTTAAATGTTTCTGTGGCCTGCTTAACATTCCAGGCATACTTCTGGCAAGGTAGCTCCGGCTGAGGTTCAAACTGTCCTTGTCCAACTTTCACTTACTATAAAAACATTGTTTAATATAGAAAAGTATACACAAAGACATATGTTTCTTACTTCGCAGACACCTAGAATACTGACATTTGTGTTCACCAACTCCGCGTGGAAATTTTTAGGCGAATCCTTGAATCGAGGGTGTCCTTACCACGCAGCACCCACAACGCACAGCCCACACTTCCACGACGCGTAAATATCGCTTAGAACGCAGTTCTACCCAAAGCCATAAAACCTGCCCCTATTTATTCTCCCAAAACCAGGAGCGAAGGCCTGTCCGGATCTCCCCCCGCCGCCAGGCCGAGCGCCGCCCGACACCGCGCAGCAGACGCTAATTTGCAACAGACCGCGTATTTGTCAAATTAACTGCAGGAATTTACCGGTTTGCTTACCTCCACGCAGCGTTATCTTTTATGAGGAGGTAATCTACCAAATTACTCCAGCATGCCTCCAGCCTGCTGCTGCCAATTAGTTCAGCCCGGCTAATAAATCAGGATGGCCAAGGCGCCCGGCTGCAGCGGGGCCGGGCCGGGAGGACACGGGCGCTGTGCATC
>NW_008670581.1:0-551 GCF_000695815.1 Acanthisitta chloris | reverse complement strand
GGGCCCCAGCAGTGCCCATGGGCACAGAGGTGGAAGCAAACCAGCCCTTCACGCTCTGTGGGGGGGGGCACTGTCAGCACTTTTGGGGTTCCATCAGCACAGGGAGGGTCCCCCAGCTCCCCCAGCCCACGGGCACCACGTACCACACTGCTCGGGGGGTTTGTTGTGTGCCTGGAAGAGGCGCTGGCGCGGGTTGCGGAAGATGCTGTCCCAGGGCACCTTCTGGAGGAAGCAGAGCTGGGGGTTGTGGTGGATGAGCCCCATCCCACTGCTGATTTCCTGCAGGGCACGGAGCCCCAGCGACTGCACCTGCAGCTCCTGCAGCGTCAGCGAGTAGGCACCGCTGCCGAGACACCCACGGGTCAGCACACGTGTCCCCCCAGGTCCTCGTGTGTCCCCCTGTGTCCCCACACATCCCCCAGTGTCCCTCCATGTCCCATGTCCCCGTGTCTCCCTGTGTCCCCCCAGTGTCCCTCCATGTCACCCCACACATCCCCCTGTGCCCCTTGTCCCATGTGTACCCCCCTGTCCCCACACATCCCCCAGTGTCT
>NW_008670580.1:3934-4218 GCF_000695815.1 Acanthisitta chloris | reverse complement strand
CCCCGACACCCGGCGGGGCACTGCGGGCGGGGACGGTGCCCCGGGGAGCAGAGAACACACCCCGGAAGCAGAGGCAGCTCCCCTGGAAGCAGGGATAGCCTCTCTGGAAGCAGGAATAGCTCCCCTGGAAGCAGGAATAACGTCCTTGAAATCGGGGAACACACCCTGGGAAGCAGCGTGGACACCCCTGGAAGCAGGATAGCTCCCCTGGAGCTGTCCTTGTTCCTGGGTGCCCAGAGCAGAGCTCTGGTGTCTGCAGATGTCCTGGAAGAACTTTCATGATC
>NW_008670580.1:627-3888 GCF_000695815.1 Acanthisitta chloris | reverse complement strand
GCACAGCGGCTTATCTGCCTGTGCTGCTGCTCCTCAACAATTCATGTCCTCTCTGGTGTCAGTTCGTGGGTTCTCTCACCATAGGCCTGAGATTCTTAACGGTTAGGAATAAGTGAACAGATGATCCATGAAGGAGGTTTAATCAGTTTTATCAAGAGACTAATGTGAGAGGACTTAAATGCTGTAACTAAAGTGACACAATTAATGTGGTTTTGAGCCTGAGGCTTTTGGCACAGCCAAGTACAGTGCGAGTTTACTTAGGAAAGTAGTTATCACTATGGAAGTGTTTATGTAGATAGGTATTTATTATATAGAATTATTATGTAAAATTATTTATTAGCTGTATGTTATTTATAAAGATTTATTATATATAAGGATTTATCGCTTATACATGAGCTAAAAGTCACTTATTTGTACTGCTTTATACCTGAGCAAACATGATCCAGGATCAAGTTTTAACCTCTGTTCTGCAGCACAAACATTTGTCTGGAGTGGGATTTGAGTGTTCAATCCCCAAGGAAATTCCAGGCCTGGGCTATGGGAGTGAGGCAGTGAAAAGGGAGGCTGTGCAGGGTCAGGTAACGCTCAGTGATGGGCAGGTCTGGGGGATCAGGTCCTGACAGCTCCCTGGGCTCCTGCACAGCTGAGGGCTGGGGAAAAAAATCCTTGAATGTTTTTTGGCACAGCTCTGAGCCTTGTTTTGTGTGTCCTTGGTTGTGTTTTTGTTCTTGCTGTGACTGACAGGGGCAGCAGGCCAGAACAAACAACACTTCATCACAAAGAACACAGCCAAGCTTGACCGCGAGACAGAGGAGCTGCACCATGACAGAGTTTCCCTGGAGGTGGGCAAAGTGATCCAGCAGGGACGGCAGAGCAAAGGCCTCACGCAGAAGGACTTGGCCACGGTGGGTACAGCCTGCTCCAGAGCAGGCTGGGATGCAGGTGGGAACTGCCCTGCTCCTGGGCAGTTGCAGGGGATGGTGCCGTCGGTGGGAAGTGTGATATTAGCTCTAGTGCCTGATCTCCAGGCAGTTCAGGTGTCTGGGAGGTGTTTGGGGTAGTCTGTGCAGCCCCTGAGCACAACTGGGAGGCAGAACCTGGGGGAGGCTGCTTCCCCCTGCTCCCATCAGCTCACACCCAGCTGAGGGGTTTGCTGTCTGGAGGAACAGCAATCCCTGGTGTTCCTGCTGCTCCTGGCAGGGAGGAGGTCAAAGTCTGCCCAGGATGGGTGTTACCAGCATTGGGACAACAGTTCAGGGAGGTGACAGCAGGGATGGAGTCAACCTGGGAGCAGCACTTTGTGCTCTATCCTGCCATGACAAGGGACTGTTCCTTACCTGTGTGAGGCCTAGGGTTGGTGCTGAGTGTTTGCTGTGTCTGAGGCACATCCTCTCTCCTTAGAAAATCAATGAGAAGCCACAGGTTATCGCTGACTACGAGTCGGGACGAGCAATCCCCAACAACCAGGTCATGGGCAAGATCGAGAGAGCCATCGGTGAGTGAGGGACACTTCCCTGGGGCGGTGTCTCTAGGGCCTGGAGGGATCAGCAGGGGAAGGTGTTTACATTTCCACGTCAGGAATGTTCCTGGCTGGAGGTTGCTGTGGGTGTGGTGCCATTAGGTTGTGTTCTGATCAAATTTGGATCTGCTTTCTGAACCAGGACTGAGCTCCTGTTCTTTGTCTGCACCTTCATAGTATCACAGGATGTTAAGGGGTTGGAATGGACCTTAGAGATCATCCAGCCACAACCCCCTGCCCTGGGCAGGGACACTTCCCACCAGAGCAGGTTGCTCAAGGCTTTAGCCACCCTGGTTGTGAATGCTGCCAGGGTTGGGGCAGCCACAGCTTCCCTGGGCAACCTGGGACAGTGTCTCACCACCCTCACGGCAAAAACGTCTTCTTAATATCTAGGCTAAATTTCACTCTTTCAATTTCTCCCCATTGCTCCTTGTCCTGTCCCTTCAGTTCCTAACCAAGAGTCCCGCTGCAGCTTCCCTGGAGCCCCTTCAGCTCCTGGCAGGTTGCTCTGAGCTCTCCACACAAACTTCTCCCGGCTGAACAGCCCTAACTCTCAGCCTGTGCTCGTAGGGAAGGTGCTCCAGTCTGTCATGCATGGGGCTGTGTCCTGGGAACCACCCCTGTGTGCTCTCTCCAAACCAGTGAGGTGCTGAGGCCCACAGAGGTCTGGTTGGACTTGGGAAGTGTGTGGTGTTGGTATTACTCTTCCTATGCCAGTCCAGATCTCATTTCCTTGGAAGAGTTGGTTTTGTTTGAAGCTGGTCTAGTGCTCCTAGGAGCTACAGAAGGATTCTCCTGAGCTCTGGTTCCCCTGCCCTCTTTTTTTGGGTGTTCTCCTCCTTATAGCTGACACTGAGGGAAATGAAGTGATTGAGTGCTGATGGTGGTGCTCTCCTTTGTGTTATTCCAGGCCTTAAGCTCCGTGGGAAGGACATTGGAAAACCGTTGGAAACTGGTCCCAAAGGGAAATGACAACAAAGCCTCGAAATCAGTTTTTCCAGACTGATCTCTCCCTCCTGGTTCTCCTCAACTACCACAATCTCTGTGTTGCCAAGCTGAACAAGAGGGCTTCAGACTTGCTTTTGGGGGGGAAATCTGCCCAATCTGTACCTGCTGTAAAAAGGCAACTTTAAAGAAGCAATTTTCCTGATTCTTGTTTTTCCTTCCTCCTTCTCAGAGATTGAGGATCTAATCCCCCAAACCCTAACCCCACCTCTGATTTGCCAGCAAACCTGTGCTCGTGATGTTAGCAGCAGCTGATGTTAAGGCACTTGGGGTGGTCTGAGATGTGGTTGTTTAATTGGAACAATTTGGGGGTGGGTGGAATATGTGCTCTATAAATAGTTTGGGAGAGTTGGAGCTTGATCAGAAACGATGACTCAGTTGCTGCATCTCAATGAGTGTGGTCTGTTCTTTCCAGCCTGTTTTAAAGAGATCTATAATAAAGTTTGATACCCTTCAGTTGCCCTGGGGAGCTGCTGTGTGACCAGCTGGCACTAAGTAGTGTGGTGGGGTGGGACTAGAGCTGCAGCACCTCTTCCTTTGGGAACTGTAATTAAAGTGGTGTAACCTGGGGTGCTTGGATGAGGGCCAGTGCTGTCATAGCCTCCCCGGCTGTGCTGCTCATCTGCAGCTTGGCTGGCAGCCCGGGGATGGAGTCAGTACTCTGGGGTCATTGTGTGCAGGTGAGGGGAGGCTGTGGGGCTCTGCAGAGCCAGGCAGTGCAGGGACACTCAGGTGAG
>NW_008670580.1:0-595 GCF_000695815.1 Acanthisitta chloris | reverse complement strand
ATGGGGCTGGGATGCTGCTTGGCATGACTGAGGCATTAACTAAGTGGGACGGGGCTGGACGAGGAGAAAACAGGCTCTGATCACAGAAGCAGGACACCCCAGTTCCTGCTGGCTGGGCATGGGGGGCCAGCAGGGAGCACAACCCCGGGGGGGCTGCTCAGTGCAGGGGCTGAACCAGCTGTGCCCGGGGGGTGGGTTTGGCCTTGGGCTGCTGCAGAGTGCACAGTGTTAAGGTGTGAATGGTGGGGGGAAGAGAAGGGGCCTGGGCTGGGGGATGGGTGCAGGGGTGGGGCCTGGCTCCGAGCCCAACCTGTGTCTCAGGAGCAGTTTTGGTTTTCCCAATGACATTCAAAGACAAATTATCAAGGTGTGTGGGCAAGAGGGGGATTGTCATAGAATTATGGAATCAATTGGGTTGGAAGCAACCTCAGAGATCATTGAGTCCAACCCTACCATGGTTACTAGACCATGGCACTAAGTGCCACATCCAGTCTGAGCTTGAAAACCTCCAGGGATGGTGAATCCACCACCTCCCTGGGCAGCTCATTCCAATGCCTGATCACTCTCTCCCTAAAAAATCTCTTCCTAATATCCA
>NW_008670579.1:0-2632 GCF_000695815.1 Acanthisitta chloris | reverse complement strand
GCAGACCGAGGCGTACCGCCCCGCCGCCCTGCTCAGCTCCTGCGCCCGCCTCGCCCCACTGCGCTGCCCGCCCGGCCATCCGTGTCCGAGTGTCTCGGGTGAAGGGACCCGTAAGGGTCGCTGAGTCCAACTCCCTGTTCCTCACAGCACTACCTAAAACTGAGCCATGTGACTTAGCGTTTTCCAAACCGGGCTTGGTGCCGTGATCACATCCTCCGGGAGCCTGTCCCGGTGACCAGCCACCCTCTCGGTAAAGAACCTGTTCCTAACGTCCAGCCTGACCTTACCCACGATATGCCTCCAGATATATCTGCAATACACAGACATGCAGCAAATACAATTAGTGTGCAGCTGTGTTTGTCAGTAGAATTCAAGAAGGACTTCAAAGGGGAGAAAACCACAGAATGCAGAATGGATTTCATGTAGACCTGGGGCAGGATACAAGTTCCTGCGGAAACTATGAAAATGTTCGCACCGACGATTGCTTTAGTGACTACTAGACCAGATCTCCACCTGAGGCTACTTTTTTTCTCTTTATTTTTTCAATAATGACTCATTGTTTCCAAGAAGACAGAGTCAAATAATATAATAAAACATTCTGATACTTTAGTTTTTAAAAGTCTTGTACTACACCAGAAGTGTGAAAATTTGATGGGTGAGGAGGAAGAGACAACCTTTGTCAGTGCTGTGATTTTGCTAGCTAACCTTGTGAAAACCTGCTTAAAGTAAACCAAATGACGTTTCTGGGCGTGGTGAGTGGAGGACTATTTACACACTCCACACGGATTTACTGGAATGCAATGAACATGTGCCAAATATGTGCCAGATTGCACGTGGACAGAAGCTTCCCTTCCAAATTTTAATATAAAACTCTAATGTCCCACAAAATTAAAATCTAATTCAAGCCATTAAAATGTAATGAAATCAGATGTGGTATGTGCTTTCATTTTCCCCCTGTGCATGATGAGCATGGGTCAGTCTTCCTAGGGGAAGTGCAGGAGTGAGGGCAAGAGTCCTGAGTGTTAAGAGTAAGAAATTTGGCAGAAAATACCTGCCCTTGCCTTGAATTCCAGCTGGTCCCCAGAGATCAGAGGGGCTGGGCTTATTCTGATTGTAACCAATTTGGTATTATATGTCTGGTGGTGTTCAAGAGGAACTTCCACAGGCCCAGATTCACAAATATTGTGGTTTGTTGGAGCAACAGATACACAGATTTGGAATTGCCATTGATGAATGCACTAGCCACGACAGAGCTCTAAGAACATTGTGTTAACCTGGGTAATAATAATATTCATATGTAGAAGCTTACCAAGACAGCATTCTCACTTAGGAGGAGGGAGAGGACAATAGCCCATTGACTATCTCCAAGGCCTTTTCAGGTCTTTCTCCTAATGGGTGAAATTTCTGCCCTCCTTATATGCAGCCTAATCTGATCCCCCTCCTGCTATGTTACATACAGCACGATCTAAGTGGAGAGTTGAGTAATACAGCCATTTATGTGGTGGTATATACTTCATTAAATTTAATAGCATATGCAGGTATATTTGTGTTTTAATATTAAATGACCTTTAATCAGGCAAATATTCCTTGTTTGGTCATGGTGTCCTTCAAAGATCCAGTCATACAACTTTGTTCCATTCATCAGAGCCAAACCAGGGCCAACTCACCCTTTTGGCCAACTCACCCTTTCTTGATGTCAACTATGCAGATCTATGCAAAGACAACATAGAGGGTACACAGTGTAGGCTATAGATAGTAAGCATTAGCTCTTGCCTGGCTTCTTGGTCATCATCTCACACCAAGGGAGGAGCTGAAGAAAAGTGCCTTGCAGGTGGCTGGGAGGTGAAGGGATGGACGTCAGCCCCTGGCTACAATGGCCACAGGAATATTGGGGAATCGAAAAGAGGAGGAAGCCTGTTCAGATGTCTCAGGAAAGAAAAGATGAGGGGAAAACATGGTGGAAGCCGCTGCTTATTTCCTGGGGACAGTGGGGGAAAAATAGGACTAGCTGCTCAAGGTGAATGCGTTATGACTAGGGAGGAATGGATAGGAGGGTGAGTGAGCCTGAGGCCACACTGGGAGAGGGTAAGATACATGAATTACTAGGAAAAAGGCTGGAGCAATAAGCTTGGAGACTCATACTCCCAGAGGAGTGAGAGGAGGCTTCAGAGGGCAGGGAGGTGCAAGCAGAGGTTTGGCCAGCAGGCTCCAGGGACTGTGGTGGGATGGGGCACTGGCAGTCCCATATCCCCGTGGTCAGCAAACGTCTTTGAAGCCCTGGCACAGCACTCAGCTCCACCTTGTGCCACCTCACACGACAGTAAAACAGGAGGTAGGACACTGAAGTACCTCTCGTGGCCTTGCTCATGGGTAGCTCCTCTTTCTTCCTGGGGCACTGCCGGACTGTCTGGACAGTTGCTGAGAAACCTTTTTGGGCATCCTCCTAAAGCCTTCCAGTGGTGCACCTGCGGTACGGACACACGTTTTCTGCCCAATTAAAGCCCAAACCTACTCTGTGTACTGAGGAGATTTTCCAGCACATCACCTATTAAAAAGCCCTTAACAAACAGCACGCAGACCTAGAGCTCAGCACTGCCCGTGCCGCGCTGCCGCCCCGCGCGCAGCACCGGCC
>NW_008670578.1:0-11085 GCF_000695815.1 Acanthisitta chloris | reverse complement strand
AGGTTTAGGCTGGATATTAGCAAGAGATCTTTTATCGAAAGAGTAATCAGACATTGGAATGGGCTGCGTGGAGAGGTGGTCGATTCACCATCCCTGGAGGTTTTCAAGATGAGACTGAATGTGGCACTTAGTGCCACGGTCTAGTAACCACGGCAGGGTTGGACTCAATGATCTTTGAGGTCTCTTCCAACCTGGCTGATTCTATGATTCTATGTTTCAGGCCATCAACTTACACCTTCTTACTAGGGATCCATAAGAGCTATTTTATTTACCTTCTTATTAAGATAGACTGCTCTTTCACAAATCTCAAATAGCTTGATGTTGAGAGGTCACTAATAGTTTTAAATTTACCTTTTTTCAGATGATGTTTTTACTTTGTTCATATCGGAAACCCAATTCTTCAAATCACCATCTCTGATAACCTGAAAGATATTAAACAACTGACTATTATCAGCATCTTTTGTTCTTTAATGATGAAATGCTACCACAATACTGAATGTCCCTACACTGCAAATGCTAAACAAGTTAATTCACATCAACTGCATTTCTCCACACCGTCACAAGCTCTTTTCTCTTCAAACTATTTGATCCAGCTTTTAAAAGAGACTACTGCAATGCAAGTATGGAGTATGGTTTTGCACTGTAATTCAGTCCTACCACGCTCAGAAAGTCTGATTGTAATAAAACAGAAATTTATATCAGTCATTTAACAGACATTAAAATTCTGTCATAGATAGGAAAATGTCAAATATAGTTTTTGCTTAAGCCAGCAAATACACCTTTTTAAACTTACTTGACAATGTTGTGAGATGCCACAACATACTTATTTTTGACTGTCACTTCATATATCTATAGAATAACTAAGACTAGAGGCACAGTGAGAAACACAGAGTATTTAGTGTTCTTATTTAAGCAAGACCTGAATACATTTCTTGGACAGAAACCATATCGTGCTAAGGACTCAATTTTCCTACCCATTTAAGGACATAGTGTCCTCAGGGCACACCACTTCCTCAAATGGTGCCTCCAAGCAATTAAGGTTGCAGTCTACAGGACCATTAACTGAACCTCAGAACTTCCATTTGAGATTTAGTATGAATGACAAATACTCCCACCATGAAAAAAACCCCAGTGTCCTCCAAGGGCACAGTGGTTAGTTTAAAGGTAGAAGACAAAGTAAAGAGGAAAATGGATGTTCAAAGATACGGGTGCTGCAAGTGAACAAGATAAAGCACTTTTCTCTTGGGAAATGCAGGTAAGGAACTCAGCCAAGTACACACACAGGTGCTTCCCACCCCCTTGCCACAAATAAATGTGTAAAACCTCTCAAAAATCCTTGTTCAGCACATAAAATAATCAGGTTTTTCTTACTGGTAAATTCCACTCAGCAACTGCTAAATGCCTGAAGCAGATGAAGTGTGAAGCAAGCTTATTTCCAGACTTACCTGAAGGCAGAAACTTTTCCCAGCAGCCAGGAGGCAAATGCTTAGCTTTTCCACAAGAGTTCCAGGTTGACTCTAGTTAACACATGTCCCAGGTCTCTCCAAGTATTCCTCAAGTGTTAAGTATCTTCAATTCCTTTAAAGAAAATGAACAGTTACAAGATAATAGCTATGTCCACCACAACACAGACAATTTCATGAACGACAAAGTTTGGATTATTTGTACCAGGTTTTAAGTCTTCTTTGAGAGAATACTATTAGATTCTTGAATTCAAGTAGCCAAGTGCTGTTTTGCTTGCAGCCTTGACCTGCTGTCAGACAGATGATGAACAGTCTGTCAGTGCCAACAGTGTCTATATATTACAGTGTACTGAACTGCTGTACAAGTGGAGCCAGCTACAGAGCTGAACTATCTTGAACAGCACCATCATAATTTATTTGCCTAAATTCACCATAAGTATTTCAGTAAGTGCTAAAGTGCTTACTAATGCTCCAGGTCAAGGAGAAAAGTCAAGCAGATAAGAAAAAGCCCACGAACTTCTGCAATAAAACCAAAACAAAACAGAACTCAAAAACACCCAAAGAACAACCAGTGAGAAGGAGCAGAGGAAAAAAAAGAAAAGAAGTAGAAATGCATATAGCAGTAACCCAGAGAGTTGTGGTGGAATATTTATGCATACTAAAGCAAAAAAAGAAAAATCTCTAACATTTTACTAAGTAATGCAAAAAAGCCACTTCCAAACTAATTTAAAACTTAAAATATAATGTTTACTTTTAATAAAGGATTGATAGAAAGGTGAAAGCAGAAGATGCATGAGACTCAATTTAAATATACATTTTAAACAAATACAATGCCACTTGCCTGCCAGTGGTAGCAGAGCAGAGGAAAAATTAGCATCAGTTCTGCTTTTAAAAGACCACCACCAACTGAATACAAGTGCCTGAAGCTGGACCAGACCAGTGACCAAGGAGTGTTGACTAGTTAAAACTTTAAGCTGATACATGCTGGATTCTCTGCAATCTCCCTCTGCCTATTCACACTGTCTGTGAAATCTCATCCATCCTCTCATCAGCACAGAGCAAACAGGCAGCGTCTTCATAGGAAATTTCTCCAGACAGGTGAAGTTCCAAATGAGAAAACTGCACTCACTGTAATAATGCTACCAACACTACATTGCACCTTTGCCTTTCTCCCAAGAAGAGCACGTTTACCTCCATCCTAGGTGAAATCTTCATCACTGATCCACTGATTCACCTCTTCAACACAATGAAACCTTGACACTCACTGGCAAAGTTCATGTAAAGGTGAGACCCCTTCCAATATTTTCCTTTCATATAAAGTTTTGGCATTTGCCAAAACAGAACAGAATAACATAGAACCCAGTCTCCTACTTCTTGGATAAATATTCTAACCACAAAACTACCGCACAAAATGGCAAGCACTATCACAAAGCAATTTTCCTTTGCTCAAAACAATGGCTAAAGATGTGAACAGCACCGTTTCATTCAGACCTCACACTCAGACATGTCTATTATGCATTACTGTGAATGCATAATGTTAGACTACAGAGGAGTTGTAAGGACACCATCTTTCTGAACCCTAAGCTGATGTATTAGAACACCAAGATGCTCAGTCTCTCCAAGGCAGCAGTAATTCTGATCAGACATTATAACAGGATCCACAACTAAGTTTACTGACACAAGTTCTGGGACTCCTAACATAGGAAAGATGTGGACTTGCTGGAGCGAGCCCAGAGTAGGGCAATAAAAATGACTGGAGTAATGGAACACGTCTTCAACGAAGACAGGCTGAGAGAGTTAGGGCTGTTCAGCCTAGAGAAGAGAAGGCTCCAGGGAGACCTCATGGCACCTTTCAGTACTTAAAGAGGGCCTAAAAGAAGGCTGGAGAGGGACTTTTCACAAGGGCAGGTAGGGATAGATCAAGAGACAATGGCTTGAAACTGAAAGAAGGAAGGTTTACGTTAGATGTTGGGAAGAAATTCTTTATTCTGAGTATGGTGAGGCACTGGAATAGGTTTCCCAAACAACCAGTCACTGCTCATCCCTGACAGAGTTCAAGGCCAAGCTGGATGAGACTTCGAGCAATCTGATCTAGCAGAAGGTGTCCCTGTCTATGGCAGGGGGGCTGGAACTAGATCTTTAAGTTCCCTTCCAACCCAAACCATTCTGTGACTCTTTCAAGTTAGGTAGTGGCCTCCATGTGAGATGAAAGGGGAATTAGTAATTCTGGTACCAAGCTCTTAATGCTCAATACTAATACCAATCTGTTACCACAAGTGACTGGATTACTAAAGAAAGCAGCTTCATCTCTAGCTTTTCTCATGTGAATGGACGAACTTCTAGACTTGGGCTTTTCTTTGACAACTGCTTATTAGAGATTCTCTCCCTTACTGCAACATCTAAAGACTGCACAATCAAGTATGCATGATGTTTTATGTCCAAACTTTTTGTTAGGGACACCATGACCTCACCTATCTGTACCTGATGCACAGCACCAAATAATGGAAAGAGGGAATTAAAAGAAGTAAATGCTACTAACCATATAATTTCTAAACACTAACACATAGTTCTTCTTGCATCTTCTTTTAGATTGTGGTACTTAAACTGACACATGTATTTCAGGGAAAAGTGAGTATGCCCCAATGTATTGCAAACCATTCAGATGGAGTTCATACATGACCTGAACAACCATCTTTAAATAAAACTGAGATAATCAAATTAAACTCAGTACAATAATGGCCTAGCTCAACTGCATCAAACGCTGCAGCTAAATGTATTTACTATAAACTGCCTTCCCTTTTATCTCCCCTTAATCACTAATGGACAATAAAGAAGACAGACAAAAAAAAATCAAACTCCAATCCTTACTCCAATCTACAATCATGATAAAAAAAGTCACATAGTCACCATTTTGTTAGTGTTGAGCACTTTTCTTCTGTCATTTTGATAACATCATACCTGAAAGAAACTCTCATACATTAAGCAAACAACAATCTCACATCTGAGGCACAAAACTTATTTTAACCAACAACATCACTACTTTCATATTGCTTTCTGCCCCAACTCTCTTTTTTTGTTTTTCACTGAAATGGCAGAAATCCTATCTCTCAAAACTATGTAGGCTGAAAACAAAAACAAAATCTCAGTTTTCATTCTAAAATCCTGCTATTAGAACTCTCTTAGGCAAAAATAATCTCCCTGCTACCCAAGCTGGAAGAGGTTCTGAGTTTACATAAATACAATTCACATGTTTCAGTTGACCAAAACACTAACACAGAACATGCCTGCCTTCAAAGGGCAAGTGTAACTAAATAATTTGAAGTATCTTTGCAGTTTCAGTTCTTAAACATCTCTTCTCCCCCCAAAAAACCCAACAAACCAAACAACCACACACAAGAACCAAAACAAAAATAACCAGAAAATAAGACTCCCTGAAAGAGCCAATGTTGTCTGAAATCTTCCATGGCTAATACTAGGACTTCCCTACAAAGTACTTTGTAACTGTATTTCAAAGAATACATTTCTTTCCCAGAGAAACTAGAATAATCAAAAACAACTATGGATACACAAAGTTTATCAATACTACTAAATCCATTCTACTTGCAGTCTATTCTATTTTCTTTGTTCTTATTTTCCAGAAACACATTTTCTTAATATATTTTATTTAGAAATACCTATTATTTGAGTCTCATCAGTATATATTACGAGATATTTTATTATAAATAGATGAGTTGCAAAAGCCACAAAGAAAACAAAGTTTCATGGTTTTATGTATATTTATCATAACAACTCTGCAAAATCTCTAAGACTGTTGATCTCTGTATATATTTCTGTGTTTTGCTTTGTATCCAGAGGTAGGTGCATCCCAAGGTATTTTCAAAGCCAAAGCTCAGACTTCACGTATGCTTATCATGGAGTTGTTGATTTGAAAGTTTTAAAAAAAGGAACTATGAATAGGAAATAAGCCATTCTTTTGACGTGTACTTATTTTTCTGATAGTGGAAGCAAGTAGCCGAGCAAAACTGTTGTAAATGCTACAGAATAAAAAAAGACAAATTGGTATGCAAAACAGGAAGGAACACAAAATTTCAGAGAACCGGATGGCATCAAAAAGCAATTCATTCAAAAATTACATAGAGAAACCCTATATATGAAGTGAGAACACATGCAATGATTTAAAATTTCACAAAGGCTAGGCAGGAAAAAAAGCTAACTTGAAACCCCGAACCCTATCAGGTGATTGCATTCTGGGATATGCTTCCAAAAGACACTTCTGTCTCTCATAGGAGCACATGTTGGTTCCCACAGCCCCAGTGCAGACTAAACCAGAAGCAAACTGACCTTTGATAGTATCTCATTACACATACCCCAAAGTCTCTGAAGCTGTTTATAGGATAAAATATTCTTTTCCAAGGCCCTGAATGGACTATTTGAACAAAACCATATAAAAAACCTTGTTCACTCTTTGTGCTCTAGGCAATCTTAATTCCAAAATACTACTTGTGGTTTACATTTTTAAACACAGAAGAAAATTGTTTTCAGGAACAGACTAGTTACCTAAGTAAATTTACACTTGTATGAACAGGGCCTGTGTTCAAAACTTGGGATGAGCAGCAACATGTGACAAAAGTCACGATCTCAGTACCAAAAGCTATCTATCCAAAACCCCTGCAGAGAGCAGGTGAACACTGTAATAACCAGCGTTCTAGATATGGCAAAATCACACAAATACACCACACAATATGGAAAACAGCAGTATGTCACTTAATATCACACAACAAACCATGCACCAGGACAGCAGAATGCTCTTCCTTTGACAGCAGTAAGAACTGGCCACTGCTATCATACAGTGGTGATGTCTCCACCATCTCATCCTCTTGCAGCATACAGAAGACTGTCCCTTTGTAAAAGGCTTAGCAATTATACCTTAAAAAACCCTTCTGGACATTTAAGCCTTTACACTTTCACACGTGACATATTGTTTCCCAGTTCAGTACTCCAACTGACAACTTCCACAAGGATCTTTTTGAAAAACTGGCTGTTTGTGCATTTTTTTCCCTCCAGAGAAAGCAGTTCTATTTTAAAGCCACAAAAACTAGAAAAGTTACTGAACGTGAATGGTTTCCTTAATAAATATATGAGACCTGTTCTTAGCTAAAAAAAACCTCACAGGCTATTTGAAGATGCCACAGTTATTGGTACAAACTGCTTTGCATCCTGAATGCTCGATCCACAGTACAATACATAAAGGTTTTGATTCCCTATAAACCAACTTAAACTCATAGCAATTGAAAACCTGGAGAAATCCTTCAATCTTTACAACTCAATATGAAGTTAGCAAGTACTACATTGTACTCAGCCACAGTCTAGTAAACAGGGCCATATACATAAAGAATTACAACTAATGGGGCAGTGAAATTTGTTTTCTGAAGTTGCTTATTCCTTCCCTGTTTGGGCCTGGCTAGCACAGGAGCTGTAACCTGAACAACAGTTACAGAAATGCTTAAGCAACTAAAAACAAGACACACAAAGTAGGTCTTGTTGACATTGTTTCTATCTTCACGCATTCCTGTGTCTTCAAGCCAACACTTTATAATGGTCTTGTTTTCTCCTGCTGCCAGGGTTTTTAGGTTTGGTTTAGTATTACTGTCTTATAGATAAGTCGTTTTGCTAACAAGCTAAAACAGTGCTGTTATTTAGATTCTCATAGACACTACGTAGTTCTTGCTATTAGTTTCCCAGGATATGAGAGCAGGATGCAGCTTAAACTTGTAACTTATCATAAGTAAGAACTGTATGCATTGACATGAGCAACCCATCCAAAGTTGTGCGATCAGCGCGTAGCTGCATGTACGGGAGACTTTTTACGTTAAATACTGCTGGGTGCCCTAAATAAAGTTGGCTATCAGAGCATCATATTGGTGTACTGTGGTCCATCCCTTGCAAGGACCCCAACACTTCCCCAGCTACTGAACCTTCTTCCAGAAGCACTGGAAAGCAGAAACATAGATTTACCACTCCACGCCCAATCTTACTTTGCAGAAGTTCCACAGGAGTTGAAGTCCTAGTCAATACCGCAGAGGGAGACAATTTTCAGGACCAGCTGTTTTTAATTAAATTGTAAAATACGATGAAACAGCTTTGAGGACACACTAAAGAGACATCTCTTCCCAATGATTTAATATGCAGCAGTACAAAAAGTTTTAAGTGCCACCGAAGTTCTAATATACCCAAAGGTATGTTAGAAGTATTTCTTCCATGAGAAAAAGTTTGTTTGAGATTGTAGAAAAACTAGAGACACTTTTCTTCCAGATATAATCGTAAGACTTCTTGTGGCAATGGCAGAAAATAATCCTTTACCTAAAGACTAAACTCCTCTAAGTAGAAAAAAAAATAAAATCTGAAGTTCTTGGTGGAAGAGAGTCTAATGTTTAAATCCGAAACAAATGAGAAGGGTAAAAACCTCTACTAGTCAAAGTAAAAATACTTCTGAAAATCAGATACTGCCTCTCCCTTGCACCATTTGCTATAAATATTTATAGTAGGGAACAAAAAAGTCAGCTGATTAGCTTAACCATTGCTGCATTATAGCAAAGTGCTGACTTTTTGACGTGACTAGATAAACTGCAGCATATAATCAGACATTCAAAATGACATACATAAAGCTTCACAGAAGACTAAAGCACCAAAGTCCTTTACAGCAACTTGCCAACTATGTCATGCAGCCTAATACCACCAGTCCACTTAACTGTAAAAAGAAAGTCTGACACATGTAGCCAAAAAAGTTGTAAATATCCAACAGTGATTCCCAAAGAAAGAAAGAAAGGAAAGCATTTCCTAGGAAAATAACAAAATACGAAAACAGTACTTCATTTCTTGCCTGGAAAGAAGCTCCTAGAAAGTTACCAGCAGTGCAAGCATAGGGTTACTCTTCAAAACATGACAAACTTGCCATCACCAGGCTCACATAGTATCACGTTTCAAAGCTTGCATGATTTAAGATCACAGAAATACTGCAAAAGTCAGGTACTTCTTGTCCACCCAGCATAACTCTTTCATCAGGTAGAAGGTGAATGGCACAGTAAGGGAGTGGACAGCAATAAAAATAGACAGGAGGAAAAGGACAATCATAGCAGAAACTAAGTGTTTCCCTATGCCAAAAACTGATAAGAACTGGAAACCAAGGAACTTTTGCCAGTTGGTAAATGTCAGATGCTTTTCAGCACCTAACACAGTGACTGCTCCTTTGGTTGACACTGTCTTGATGGTCAAGGTCAGTCTGTAAAAAAGTCAACCAAAACACCTAAACTTGCTAGTTCACTAGCTGAGTTAAAGCAAACCCACAATCTTGGTTTTAATAGATACTTTTAAAAAAAGAGAAAAAACCCACCATGGGTCTACAATGCAATTTATCCACTCAAATATATTACTAGCCTTCACTCTCATTAGCATGCAGAAACATAATCATTACAACCCATAATACTCTCAGCTTCGTAATTCATAATTTGTAACATCCAGCCCATAATATTCTCATCTTCAAAACCTTAATTTTAACCTTTTAATTTATGAATTATACTTGGAGAAATTAAAACAGTATTACCTACCTCCAGTATGCAAAACCCTGAACATCCTTCTCACAAATCTAGTTTCACAAAAGATGTAGTGAAAATTTATACGTGCCTTTTAATACATTAAGTGGTTTAGGATGACATTTTAAGTATTGTCACCTCTGCAGCTGCTGCAAAAGAAAGGAGGGATATTTGGGTGCTCCTCTCCTCCCTACTTCAGCCTTTCTTTGGTTAATTGTTACAAAACTGTATTTCCAAATGTAAGCCACGCTGAATCATCCATGTATCCAAGATGCACACTGGACAGTTCCTATCTTCTTGATGCTTAGCACAGGATATTAGACAGCTAAGCTGTGGATAGTGGCAGGGCTTGAAAACATAGCCAGAGAAACACAGCCATTACAAATCCCTCCTAAGCACTCACACAAGCAGGTGCCTTGTTCAGCACTCACACTCACTCCAAGAAACCTGACTTTCCCCCTCTAAGTTGTGTAAGGAATTTCAACACTTCAATTACTGCAGTTACATTCCAGAGCCAGGTCGACCTGAGCAGCATTCAGGTCTTTCAGACATTAGCAATTCATATCACAGGAGCAATCTCCTAAGAGCAAGCAGCTTGTAGAACCTGGAACTCAAGGAGACGTTTCAAGTGACATATTGAGAGCCAAAAAACAGGTGATCCCCAGCTATGTCCAGCAGGGTATCACCGTGAATTTTAAAGACTGCAAAGTCTCTAATCATAAGACACATTGCTGACAAGCTGTTGAGTGACAAGCCGAATGTCTTTCCTAAACTAAAACCTAAACATGAGGTGAAATGCAAGCTCCTGCTGTAAGCCAAGAAGCCTTGGAGAGCCTTCTGATTTTTCCCCCCTCTAATTGTAGCTTCTCACATGTAATTTCAGGGAAGTTGCTCCCAGCGGTAGTAAGCTAACTAATATAAATCTTCTACCTGACTACTGAATATTTTTCAAGTTCAAAAGCTTCCATTTGGAAGACAATTCGTGAACTTCTTGAGCATGAAAACTAAAGTATGAGTATTGTCACCTCCAAAACCTGAACTGAAAGTTAAGCCTAAAATCAGGTGTCACTTCACACACCAAGACTATTTGTTGTGGGATAATTTCCTCCCTTTTTGAAAAAAAAAATTCAAAGGAAACTTTTCTTAAGGCTTCACTAAAAAAAGTAGTTCCTCTAATTTATGCTGGCATAAAATAAATTACAAAAATCCCAGTAGTGAACATCAAAAATTGTGTGTTAAAATCATGTTCATCTTAAATAGGAAGGTGTCCAGAAAAGGAGATCAGCTTGCCACTCCCCAGCCCAAGCAGCAAGGAGATATTCCAACACAGACTTGCACACACAATGCACAGCATGAGAAAAACTCTTAGGTCACACGTATGATTTCACTGAAGGATTAACCAGAAGGTGGGGCAATCCCATCAGCAGCATCCTGTCACACAACATAACGCGAAATATCCACGGAAAGCTACTGGTAAAACAGGGAAGCCTTTTCATGAAATAGACCCTATAAAGGTAGTACACATCTGTGTTTCTGTAAAAGAATATGATTAGTGGGAATACCCTTGCCGCAGAGCTAACTTCTGCATGACTGAAAAAAATAAACACACAAAAATCAATATTCCTAACAAGGCTACGCTGAAGTTTCTTCGTGTTTTTAACACCATACAGGTACACGGAAGAATTCAATCTCTGCCTATACATCCTACAGAAAGCTTACTGCCCTAAGCACCCATAATAACAGTTTTCATCCAGCTCAGGATTCCTAAACATCTGATGCAGCTCAGCGTCTGAAAACAGTTTACACTGAGGAAAAACACCACTCCGCTCCCTGATACGCAGTATTTTTCTCGGATCTTCCCTGCCGAGCATTTGAACCGACACCTAGAGAAATACTTCTTGCTACGCGCGATGACCGCGACTGCGAGAGAAGGCAGGAAAAACAAAACAAAAAGAAGCGAAAATAAACCAGAAAAAAAAAAGGAAACAGAAGTCAAATGTTAAGCAACTCCTACCCACGGAGCGTCAAGTTAA
>NW_008670577.1:6395-12969 GCF_000695815.1 Acanthisitta chloris | reverse complement strand
ACTGACCACAACTCTCTGCGTGTGACTATCCAACCAGTTCTTTATCTGCCCATCAAATCCATGTCTCTCCAATTTATGGTCACTGCTCCAAATCACTGCTGATGGAAGAAGAAAGGTGGTGTCATGTAGGAAATTTTTGGTGTGGTAATTTAATGCATTTCCTTAACAAATGGAAAGCTGAGCACTGACATTGCATTGGAGCTGTTATGATAAAGCAAAAAGTGTATCCTTTGAGTATTCAAAACCAACCAAGGCTGGTTTTATAGACATGGCTTATTAAGGTATGGGAGGTGAAAATGTTTTGGCACACACAAGAAGAGGTTAGGTTAATTTGATTTTACAAGATTGTGTATGAAGTACAAACAATTCATAACTGCATTTTCATATCTATTTTAATATGCAAATTTAGTTTCTGTCTAGGGTTCAGAAATATAATATTGACAAGCAGAACTAGGTCTTTTTACAAAAGCAGTTCTTGCTAACTCTAACTCTGACAAGAAAAGAACAGTCTATTCCTGAAAGACCTTAAACTAGCAATAAAATAACCAAAATTAATTAAATAAATAAAAAATAGCATTATTGGCATAACTGTCTTGGCATCTGAGTGATCTATTCAGCTGAGATTCATCTATCCTATTTTATTTAGATGTGTACTTAAATGCAGAGTGGTCCCTCTGAAAGAACCATCGGAGTAATGACAGAATCCAGCTTTGAATTGCTAATGCTGGTATTCATCCTGATAATTAAGTCTAAGAATATTATTCAAATAGCAATCTGGAGAAAGTGGTTACTGGAATGAATATTCTTTGTATAATTGGACAATTTTGTTTAACCAGTCTTAATGCACAATCACTAGTACTTTGAGTTATTTGTTGCTCAAGCAGCAGTGGAACTTGCATCTAATACAGATGACTGGCATTTCTAAAACTTAATAATGGAACATCCGAGTTTCATGGTCTGTTCTGTTTGTGTAGTCCTTTCTTCCACTGACATCTGGTGAAATTACAACCTCCTTTATTTACTTTGTAATTTGTTTATTTACTTTAGATCCTGTTTATTTTAAGATTTAAAGAGTTAGGGTTTGGGTTTTTATTTTGTTGGTTGGATTTTTTTTTGTGTGGAAGCAGCTGTCTTGTTGAATTAATAATGGATCTGATGAGGTCAATTTAAAAACAGTGGGATGGTATTTCCCCTTCTTTCTTGCATTGCCTTGAAATCCTCTTCTATTACAAATATATTTTACTTAAATTCAGTATTTATACCATAAAAGAACATGTTAAAAGCTTGATCTGGTCTTTGCATGTATACACTGCATAATGGATTAATCTAGTTTCAAAATATACATCCAGACATTATATAAAGAGGCACAAAACGGAAAGCTTAGCTATGTAACCTATTTAGGCCATTCTAGGTTACACATTTCAAACATTGTATGCCTTCCTCAGATTTTACTTGAACACCAAGACTTAGAAAAAAAATCACCCATTTGTCTCCTACACCTGTAGTTAGAGACAGTAGCAGTTAGATTGTTATCTGGTGCTTCAGACAGTAGTTCATTATTTCCTCTTGATTGGGTTTGACAGTGCCCAAAAGGACATCATGCTACTCTGCAGTTAGGAATAACTGATGTGTTCAGCATTAGTTGTTGCATATAGAATATTGTACTGAATTAACCAAGGTTTATGGTTGGTCTCAAATGCAGTTGGTGTCTGTTGACCAGTTTTTGCTAAATAGAGGGAAGATCTTCCTGTTCCTCTCCTGGATTCTATCAGCATAATATATGGAGTGATAGTGAAGGAAGAAAATTCAATTTACGAAGCATGGTCCTGGTCTTCAAGAAAATGTTTGAAATCTTTATCCATGCCAAGTCCAAGCTCTGAAGCTATCAGAATGGATCAATGTTTGCCATGGCTGTAGGAGCATTGTTTGAGCTGATTCTGCAAGAAAGCAGGCAGGAGTTTCCATTTCAACTGGTAGAAGGTAGTCCTTAAAAGAGAAACAGTAAAGGTGTTGATATGATATTGTTAGTGATATTTTTATTGATACTGTTGAAGCAAATCCAGAGGCTCGGGTTACAAAACGTGTGCAAAGAGGAGGCTCCTTGGTGGTCTTTCCTTTTCAAATGCATTTCCGATGGAGAGTTGTGAACAGTCTTATTTTACATATACTCTGGTTGAATGATCAAGAAATATCTTATGTTCGTTTCATCTTTTTAAAAACCAGTGTTTCGTCTTCGGAGCTGGAAATGATGAGTAATGGAGATAAATGGAAAGAGGGAAATTTAGATCAGATATTAAGAAGTTTTTCCTGTGAGAGTGGTGAGACCCTGGCACAGGTTGCCCAGGAACTTGGCAGCTGCCCCAACCCAGATGGTGGGTGAGGGGCAAGACCTGGCTGGATGAGGCCTTGAGCAACCTGATATAGTAAGGAGGTGTCTTTGCCCATGGCCGGAAGTGGGGACTAGGTGATCTGTAATGTCCATTCTAACCCCTAAATTTTAGGATTCTATGGTTCTATGTGTGTTTAATATCTCAAAAGGACTTCAATACCACATTTATGGAGAGTCCTCTCACTTCTAAGTTCTTTTGCATATCCAAGTGAGAATTGCTTGGTTGCGGCTTTTTCTGACACTGAAAACTATGCAAGACTGTGAAAAGACTAGGTTTTGTGATGCATGTGTGTATAAAACATACTGACTACAAGAAGAGAAAGAGCTAGGTCACTGATGTACTTTTAAAATGCAGTTTTACTGTGAATGCATCTGTTTCCTTCTATTGAAAGTGTGGGTAATAGATAGTTCAGAGTCATCAGTGGTTTCTGATGGTAGTTTAAGGCAATTCGGTGAATATCTATCAACAAAAGGGAGAGGTGAAGGTGTGGATTTGTATTTGTTTCCCCGGACAATGAACAGCTAGAATGGAGAGTCCACTGGGCAATTGTGTCCCTCACACACACATACCACCCCAAAACTGCCACTCTTGCTCCCTAACTGCTCAATGTCAGGACCATTAATTCATTACTGCCAGCACCAAGTTGGTAAAAAAACTGAGGGGCACAGAAGGGGTGCAGGATGAAGAGGATATTGTTTTTAATTATATCTAATTGCTTGTATAAACTATAAATCAGTAAGTTAGAGTTTTTCTGTCAAAATATCACAGTTGGAGGATAAACTAAGATTAGTAGAGAGATTCCCTCTCTTCCTTCTCCTCCCTCCCCACCCCCACCACATTTTTGCACAGCCTCAATTGAAGAGGAACCAACTTCATCAGGTATGAATAATTTATGTTACATCTGCATCATGCTAACCATTTCTTCAGAGCTCCCTTTTTTAAAAGTCATTTTAAGAATGTTTATTTTGTATATAACATGCTAAATAGACATATCTGAGTTTAGTTATTTCCTCTTGTATCTGTTCTCCCTCTCTTTTGTCTTTTTCCCCCTCACTTTGGCATCAGTAGGAGATGTACTCCTCCAGCAGTAATTAAAAATCTTCTCAGCCACATGTTCCTTCCTTTCTGTTTCTTCCCTGTTTAAGCTGGCACATGGGGCTTCAGACAGCAAAACAGGTCAAGAGCAATCAGGTGTTTAAAAAAAATAAATCAGTGGTTTTATCTTTTTTTTTTAATGCTGTTGTTTTCATCTGTCTTTATGCTGGTGAAACTCAGCCATCTGCATGATCCCCTAAAAATGACATCCTTAAAGACAGTGCAGCCTGGGAACAAGCAGTGAAGGAAGGAAAGGGCAGCAGATGCAGAACCATCCTGCTCAAAGAAATCATTCTCCAAATGATGGCCTGGATATCTGCTCAGTGAACTTTTATTTCTATTGACAAGCTGCCAAGGAGTGCGAGTGGTTACCATCACAGTCATAAAAATTAGTTTAGGAGCTCCCTGAGAGACACAAGCACGTAGTGTTTATTCTATTGTGAAGATTAACTATTTCTAATTAATTGGCAATCCATTAGCTTAGGAGTATTTAGAGGAAAAAAACCTAAACACAATGTACCAAAGAAGAATGCCGTTGAACAGCTTGACATGTTTGAAATGGCATAGAGTTGTACAAACTCAGTGAGCTAAAACATCAAATAAATGGGAATCACTTTATAGTGGCTTGTTAAAAGAAGGAAAGGTCTCCAGAGAACCGAAACAGAAAAGGTAAGGAAAGTGAATGAAGAGAGGAAGATGGCAAGGAAGGATTGAACACTGTTTACAATGCTAACCTACAGCTTGGGAGCAATAAAAGTAATTAGGGTACAGCAGAGCATAATAAATGAAAGAATGGAGAACAAAGCCCAGAGTAGAATATGAGAGAGGGAGAAGAGTTAAGACTAGTACTGAATACAGAAAGCAGCAAAAGGGAGCTTTTAACATGAATGTTGCAGCAGAATGGGCAGAAAGTATGACCCAGATGAGAAAAAAACCATTGCAAATTTGAAAGGAAGAATTTGGGGAAGAGATATAGAGTAGTAAGACAGCCATATTATAATCACTAAGCATCTACTTCCCACTGTCCATTTCTTAAGGGATCTGTCAGTCTTGAAATTTTTATAGAAAATGTATTATTGGAAACCTGTTGCTGCGGTTCGATAGAAGCATTAGTTGCAAAAGGAGACTGTTTTAGGAAAGAAGGTAGCATTTGTTTCCCCTTTATGGAATTGGTTTGCATAGACATGGTTTTTAGAGATAGCTTTACTATGATTGCACATTGTAAAATGATCATTCCTGTTATGACTGGGGAAGCATCTGATGAAGACATGGCCTAGCTTTTCGCATCTTGAACATAGAATCGTAAAATCATAGAGTTTAAGGTTTGGAATGGACCTTACAGATAGATCATTTGGTCCCCACCCCCTGCCCTGGGCAGGGACACCTCTTCACTAGATCAGGCTGCTCAAAGCTTCATCCAGCCTGGCCTTGAACACTGCCAGGGTCAGGGCAGCCACCATGTCCCTGGGCGACGTGTGCTAGTGTCTCACCACCCTCACAGGAAAAAGCTTTTTTCTTATACCTAACCTAATTTTCTAATATCTAATATCACTGTTGTTTTTCTGAAACCCATAACTGTGAGCTGGCTAAGATAACCAGATACATCAGCAGAAAATGAGTAAGAGAAGGGAAGTGGATTTTATAAGGCTGTCAACATGGGATCCAGTACAAATATGATTTGTTCTAAGAGAAAAATCTATGAATAAAGTGTAACCTGACATTAATGTATATTTTAAAATTTTAGCACCAGTGTTGGCTCTTCAAATGCTTCATAATTTATAGTTTCTATTGATTTTGCTGTAAGATCTGACCAGATGTTGCTTTGAAAATAACAGATTAGTGCATTCTTACGGGATTGTTTTAACACAGTTTATTTCTCAGATTGTATTGGCATTTACAAAACTGTGTGTTCTGCTTAAAACAGATTCCTAATCCTCAGAGTAGGAAGGCAGTCATGGAGCCCACACTTAGGGGCTAAAATTATTTTAGTGGGATGTGCCTGGCAGAGGCAGAAAGTCAGTTCTATCAAATACTACATAAAAAAAGCAAAACCCAAACCCAGCACATTTCCTGCAGAATGTGACTTAATCTTAGTGTTATTCATACATGTAGTACTTTTCCAAGTAATACCTTTCTTATGAAATAAGTTGAGGTAGCATAAATTACAGCTAATAGTTTTATGAAGACTATAAACACTATTTCAACATTTTATAAGCATTAGAAACTTTTAATTGACCTGTGCTCAGGATGAAAACCAGACTTTGTTTTTCTATTTGACTAAAGGGATAGAAAAATGCTATTTCCCATACTGTGCCCTTTGGATAGAGTCGATCTGCTCTGACAGTGCCATCCAGGAGGAATCTTGTACAAGTCAAGTTACCAAAATTTTGTTCTGAGTGTTACAATCACTAGGTTGAAGATTAATAATCTTGAAATAATAAATGCCCTGTGGTGATCTCTCCATAGAAATGATATTTCAGAGGAGTTCCCTCAGTTTCAGAATATTTCAGTCTAATGAACTGTAATTATATCCCATAAATGTATTTCAGTCAAGGTGCTTTTTAACCAAAGCTAAACCAAGGAGTTTTTAAAATGATCCTCACCGTTTTAACCAGGTTTTCCTTAGCACTATTTCTGGATAAGCATTGATGTAGAACTCCGTTTCCATTCCAGTTAAATACCTATGATTTTGTTTTGTTGTAAGCTTCCGAACCCTCTCTTTTGAGCCTCTTCTGCATGTTTCTTCACATATCTTGAGTTTCAGATGAATAGTTTTACCAGAAGGTCATGCATCCAAACTAGGAAAATCTAAGGATGGTTCTCTTGTAGATGTTTTTTTTTCTCCCACATACACATGCGTGTTCAGTTCTGGGCCCCTCAGTTCAGGAGGGATATTGAAGTGCTGGAGCAGGTCCAGAGAAGAGCAGCGTGGCTGGTGAAGGGACTGGAGCACAAGTGCTATGAGGAGAGGCTGAGGGAGCTAGGGCTGTTCAGCCTGGAGAAGAGGAGGCTCAGGAGAGACCTTATCACCCTCTACAACTCCCTGCAAGGAGGTTGGAGTCAGGTGGGGGTTGGTCTCTTCTCCCAGG
>NW_008670577.1:5344-6250 GCF_000695815.1 Acanthisitta chloris | reverse complement strand
GAGACTAGATGTGGCACTTAGTGCCATGGTCTAGTAACCACGGTAGGGTTGGGCTTGGTGATCTTGGAGGTCTTTTCCAACCCGGTTGATTCTATGATTCTATGATTGTATGTAGAATGAGCCACTTAAAGCTATTTATTCAACTGAGAGGAGATTGCTTTGTTGACAATTGTTTGTAAGCCTAATGTATCAACTTCAGTTGGATCTCAGGGTGTTCGAAGCTTTGCATCTGTTTCCCTTGGAGTTTTATATATTTCCCCTGGAGTTTTTTGGATTTCCCTTGCCTCCATCTCCTCAAGGAGTCTGGAGTCATTCCTAAAGTTAGCAAAGAGCAATTCTTCTAAGGGATGATGAGACAGTATACAGCATAACATGTGGCACTCTTCACTTTTCTCTACACTGTGACTTTGACATAAATAATAATTATGTGTCCTTTGACATCATCCCTTAACTGAAGCCATTCCTCACCTCTGCCATTGGTTTTGGTTTTATATAACTCAATTTTTGGCTTCATATTCCATCTATATACAATATGCAAATGAATTATAACTTCATGATAATAAAAGCTCTTTTACAGTAAGAGTTTCATATTGTTTAAATTAGATGTAGGTGTTGTAGAAATTGCAGACTCAATATATGACAAAAACTTCTTCAAAAGCAACCTTGTGGCACAGTGTGTGTATCTATGTACAGCTGCATTGTATATCTTGTATAGACAAGCAGTCTATATTTTTCCCTGGAAAATAATATTCCTCCTCTACAATTCCTCAATTCAAGAGAGTTGATTCTTCCCATCTACTCTGCTGTCGTGAGACCCCACCTGGCAGACTGCACACAGTTTTGGTGTCCCCAACATAAGGAGGACATGGATCTGTTGGGGCCAGTTCAGAGGAGCCCATGAAGTTC
>NW_008670577.1:0-4966 GCF_000695815.1 Acanthisitta chloris | reverse complement strand
ATTGCAGAGGGTTGGTACTGGATGGTCTGTGAGGTCCATTCCAACCCCTAAATTCTATGATTCTATGATTCTATGTGATATTTAATCTGATCACTTTTTATTTAGAATTTCAAATTATAAAAAAGTTAATTTTGCATGTATTTCCTAAAGAAATAAATAACAAGGGGGAAAATCAATTTTGAGAAACTACAAAAGTTGGAAATGCCATATAAAATGAAGGAGATTTCTAGTGGAATTAATTCTAGAATGAAGTTTAATTCAGAAAAGGAAATGAAAGCATTTTCAGAAAATAATAAGAAAAGAAAAACAGTAGCAGAAGTTTCAGGATGAATGATGTACTAGACATAGGACTTAAGAGTTATCAGAAAGTCATGAAAAATGGGCATCTAAAAAGATTTGCTCATTATCCTTACTTTAGAAGCATGGTGTTAAGCAATACCTGAAATCTAAATTGCTTACCAGTTACATGTTGTTTTTTGTTTCTGTTAGGAAAACTTCAGGTTTCTCTGGTGCTTTGTTTCTCTCCAGGGTTTCTTGTGTTTAAGAAGCTTTTTAAAGAAGGTTATCACAGTATATTGCCTTAATGTTGGTCTTGGAACCTATTTGCAGAATAAAATACTATGGTTTGGAGAAAAAAATTAGGTTGAAAATTATGACAAATTGGTAGTTAGAAATTATTTTGGTAAGTGGATACTTTATAGTTGACTTAATGGGAGCAACCTTGTTGCTTCTTATTGGTTGAAATTATTGGTTCCCCAGAAATAAAATTGTTCATGGTGAGTTTAAAAAAAAGCAAAACCAAACAAAGCCAGTACAGAATTTGTATTTTTAAAATGGTGTCAAGCCATTAGCCACTTTTTAAAAAGAAATAAGTGGTTTTCCTTTTTCTAAATACACTTGCATTTAAAAATCTACTGGATTATAACTTTTCATCAGTGTGAAACACTAGACAAAATATTATTAGCATCCCAGATTTTCTCTTGTACCAGTTTAATTTTACTTAGATATTCATAACATCAAATCTTTATCGATAATTTTGATTTTTCACTGACTATTTATGGTGGAACATAGGGTAGTTCTACTTAGTTAGCACCATCTTAGATATCTTTATATTAGGTCATTTAGAAACATTTGATATTAGGTAGTTCAGAAAATGGGAAGATTTTGATAAGACATTAAGAATAAATTGTTCCCTGTGAGGGTGATGAAGCACTGGCACAGGTTGCCCAGAGAAGCTGTGGCTGTTCCATGCCTGGGAGTGTGCCAGGCCAAGCTGGATGGGGCTTGGAACAACCTGGGCTGGTGAAAGGTGTCCCTGCCCATGGCATGGGGATGAAACTAGATGATCTTTAAGGTGCTTCCAACCCAAACCATTCTGGGATTCTATGATTCAAATGTTAGATAGGTCTTTTTCTTGAACAGATTAATACTGTAATCAATATTTCATTGTCTTTCCTTCCTTCATTTCAGAAAATGCTTTTACCATTTGGTGCTGGTCTGTTCATGGAATAGCAGATGAAATCCGTTTGGTAAAAGTTACTGGATACATGTCGTTGATTCTTGCAGAACGACATTATGACTTTAAATGAAAAACATTTGAGATCTTACTGACATTAATATTTACACAGAAATTATCCTTAAATGCTTGTGTGATAACTGTATATATGATTGCCCTAAAAAGGTTTAGCTGATTGTGGGTTTGAAATTGTATTTCACAAAGGTTATCTCTTCTTTGTGAAAATAATGCCCTAATGGCCTTCTGTTAATTGCAAAAAGAGTTGAAATTGTAACTGTTTTGATGCTTACTAT
Source organism: Acanthisitta chloris (assembly GCF_000695815.1). Taxonomy (NCBI): domain Eukaryota; kingdom Metazoa; phylum Chordata; class Aves; order Passeriformes; family Acanthisittidae; genus Acanthisitta; species Acanthisitta chloris. Next base: position 3,157 of record NW_008670577.1, on the reverse strand, counting down.
GATGATTGTTGGAATTGGATGATCTTTAAGGTCCTTTCGAACCCAAACCATTCTATGATTCTGTGATTATCAGAAAAGACAAAATCAACAGATTTATTTAAAAGTTAGTGCAATTAAACTTCCCCCCAAAAACTCATGAGGTATTTAATCTGCTCTGTCACCCTCAAAATGTCAAGGATATATCTGGTTGAGTCTCAAGGACTTCAGTTCACTGCCTTCTGCAGAGCAGGATCCGAAGCTTGTGGTTTTGTGACAGCCTGCTCCCAGGCTGTCTTTCAGGGCACAGTGATTTTGCTGCAGTGTGCAAAGCTGTTCTGTTTCACACATTTCAAAGAGGAAAATAATCTTTCAGAATTATTCTAAGGGAAAGGATTTGCCATTCCCCCAGGGTCTGTAGCAGAGATTTACTCTCCTGATGAACTTGGTTTACGCATTTGTAGCAATTCCTTTTCTTTCTCCTCTTGAAGTGCATATTTTATTTTTTCAGTGGCCGCAGCTAACTTGTTAATCACTTTTCCATCTATTTCAAGCAAAATAGAGACTAAATAATAAAATTATATAAAGGTCATATTGAATCCTATTCTGATGGAAGTGAGGCTTATGCAGTAAAAACAGTTCTAGATGCCAGGTGGCACTGAAGGCTATTAGAGTAGGCAATCACATTTAAAAGGTGGAAAACTTGCTTATGTCAGGAGTGGAAATTAATTAGTGTTTTTTGCCTATTCTTTAGTGAATGTCTGCCCATATTTCATAAAAATTACACAGCTTGGTCAAATCGGTCACTTCTTTTCAAGATTGACAACAAGGGAGCTAGGCAGTTGAGATTAGCCTGCAGTGCTGGCAGCTATCTGAGTAACTCATACATGAGCATTTTTCAATAATCTGCATAGTTTTAGAGTGTGATACTTATCGTGGGTATGCAACATTCATCCCAGCTTTCAAATGCAAGTGGAAGATCATGTAGTATCCCCTAAACTAGCTATGGCCTTATGTCTTGAACTTTTTCTTTCAGTTGCTTTTAAATTTATCAACTGAATTTAGAGATGGAAGTTTTCAAGATGAAGTTTTCTGTGACAGATGTCTGCCTCAGACTGAACTCAGCTCAGAGCAAGGCCAGGTTGGAGGGGGATCTGAGCAACCTGATCTCGTGGAAGGTGTCCCTGCCTATGACAAGGGGTTGGAATGAGATATCTTGAAGGTGCTTTCCAACCCAAACCATTCTATGGTTTGATTGATATCTGTGATTCTATTAAACCAGCTGTACATACTGTCTGTTGGTACCAGGTCTATATAAACAGGGTAGCTTTATGTAAGTGCTTTTCCATCTTGAAAGCAGTATTCCCCAAGAAGAGGCTTTGCAGGTATGTAGACTTTGCTAGGACAGATGAAAAGAACAGAACTAGAAGTTAAGAGAAAAAAGTCAAAGACTATTAATTGGTATTGATTGCTTCAATCTCTGAAGATGGAGCAGGAATAACCAAGACGAACAAACTACTGCTTTTGTTGCTGCAGAGATCTCAATGTACTGTGTTGCTCCTTGAATTCTCTGTACTTCCAAGAAGTAGAGCTGAATCACAGAATTATGACAAAAAAGCACCTTTTTTATTTGGAACACAATTTTTTGGAGGTGTTCAAGAAAAGACTGAATGTAGTACTTAATGCTCTGGTCTAGCTGAGTGGTGAGGGTCAAAGGTAGTACTTGATGTTCTTGGAGGTCTTTTCCAACCTAAATGATTCTATGAAAAGGCTAAACATGGCAGAGAACAGATGACAAAAATTGTCTCCCAATTGAATGGTCAGATTTTCGTCCAAGAAGTCCTGGAAATTGAGATGAGAAATTCCTGGGGAAGGAAGTTGACAGGCAAAGAAATGGGATTAATGAGTTGAGCATGGGTGTGGAGGGAGAGGGGCTGAACATATGCATAGAAAGAGAAAGGTGGCAGTGAGATGATCTGCAAGGGATTGGCTGCTGTTTCAAGTGTTGTTTCCTTCACACAGCCATTCATTTCTGATTTCTTTCTTCCAACACATCCATACTTTCTTGCTCTTTCCTTCATGCCTGTGTTAGCACCTGTACATCTGTACGACGAGTTACATCAAGTAGCTGTTCCAGTTGAATGTGCATCCATAATGCAATTTCCCTGATGGAGTCAGTGTTTATTTTGTTCAGATCTGTCTTGCCATGTAGTGGCATGTGTGCTCTCAGTGGGAAGGGGAATTTGGTGGAAATGTGTATTGAAAGCTGGAGTAAAGAAAAAAATCAGTCATCTTTGATGTGATACTGTAATTAAATTGGATTAAAGCAGTCTGGTATTCCCATCCAGGCCCTAGATACGTGGAAAGGGAAAAAAAAAGAAAAAAAAAAAGAAAGAAACACTAATGAAAGCAAACCAAACAGGAGCAGTGGTCAGTTGAGAATTTGGAAGCAGGTTAACAAGCCTGATGAAAACAACTCTGATCAAAAAATAGCATCTCAAGAGGCTTATTTTGTGCTTAGTTTGGTTTTAAACCATCTTATGACTATCTTTAAAGCATTGGATTGACTGTGAAAACAGAGTATTGAGGAAGAACTTTTCCTCCTTTACAGTGTAAATTTAAGTGGTTTTTAGCTACTAAGACTTTGTATTGCACATCCATACAGGAGGCTAAATAAGTATTGAATAATGACCCATTTGCGGAATGACTGATCCTGTACAAAGATAGTACATGATAGCAAAGCTGAAGACAATAAATTACTTGTGCTCTGGAAGTTGCAAGGTATACTTTGCCTAGACAACAAACCAGAACCTAACATGACAGACATTTGAACCCACATAATATTCATTATTGTTAGGTTTTAGTGGTGGAATATATGGTATGAATGCCTGTCATGGCATACATACAAATTTGAAGTCCTCATTATTGGTAGTTGTGTGTTTGACACTAGATTGTGCCAAAGCAGTTTTGGGCAATAGTCTTATTCTTGGACAGCAGCGCAGCAACAGTATGTAGGGGTGTCATCTCATCTTGATTTCCTCTTCAGGAATGAAAAGTCCAATTTAGGACAGTCTTTGCAGTCAAAGAAAATAAACACAAACCTGAAGTCCTCTCAGTAAGTTAGATATTTAAAACAAAGAGAGAAGTTGTTTTTTGGAGCAAACAGATGAGAAGCTCACCA
>NW_008670576.1:0-589 GCF_000695815.1 Acanthisitta chloris | reverse complement strand
CAATCCCATAGGGACCCCCAGAACACCTTAAATGAGGCCGGGGTTAATTAGCTGAACTTAATGAGCAGCCTCAAGCCTTGGTGGGTTTGGCCTCGTTTTGGGGCCCCCAAGGTGATCCCAGCAGGAGGAGGAGGAGGATGGCACTGAGGGTTTGTTGCCTCCCAGGCAGCTAAAATTAACTCAGATTTGAGGGTTTTTTACCTCCCCTGCAGTTTGAGGGTTTTTTGGGATGAGTTTTTCAGGGGGGGTAGGGTGAATGTGGTGCAGCGGGTGAATGTGGTGCAGCTCCAGCTTCAATCTCAGGTTGAGTTCCTATTGTTTTCCATCTTCCCAAAAAAAAAAAAAAAAAAAGATGATGTTTGGTGAAATTTGGGCCTTTTTAGCAGCAGCATCGAAGGGAAATGTTCCCCTCCCCAGTCTTGATCCCAAGCAGGAAGAATTCCCAATGGATCTCCTCGTTCTCCCCCAGGAGGTGCCCCAGGAGCACCTGAGGTCCCTGAGGAAAGGGCGAGAGGAAGCCAAGGCCGAGCGAGAGCGACAGAGCCAGGAGCTGCTGGTGAGTCCCTCAGGTGTGGGGTCTGGGCTCACC
>NW_008670575.1:9182-13507 GCF_000695815.1 Acanthisitta chloris | reverse complement strand
TGCATCCCCCTCATCCCCTGCATCCCCGAGCGCCCAAGGGTCTCCGCCTCCCATCCCGCCTCTAGCCATGGGATCTTCCCCTCCTGCCTCTCCGCTGAGCCGGCAGGAGCGCTGGGTGGCTGATGAATGAGTGTCCCTCCGAGCAGAGCCAGGTAAGACACCCTCGCTCCTGCTGCCCATCCTGCCGGGAGGCAGTGGCACCACAGCAGCCGCTGGGATTTGGTGGTCTGGGGGAAGTCAGGCAGATTTATCATCATGCTGAGCTCTTGGCATGGAAAGAAAAGTGCAGCTCGTTGGGGACACTGCCACGCTGTCCCCTCTGGAGGTGTCTATGGGGGACTTGGGTTGTTTTAGCACCTCTGTTGCCTGTTTGGAGCATTGAAGTTATTGCAAGTCGATAGTAAAGCTATTAACATGGACTGTTGAAAAGGCTGTGATGGGAAAGATGTGCTGTGGTTTTGGAGGGATAAGAAATTCTGTGACTTTTCACTTGGTTCTTTTCACTACATGAAAAGATGGACTAGATGCAAATGTCTTTGACTCCTATTAAAATACTACATGCCAGAAGTAATATGAGCAAAGGATAAAAGAATAGAAAGCATGCGCCTTACCTCTCTGGAAGGATGGTATGTAATAACTGTATACTTAATAACAGAGTATTTTATGGACCTCCTGGATACTGCAAAACACTTGTGCAGCTATTCCTTCAGTCTTAACAACAAGCCTTTTCCTCCTGCTCTCATCTCTCTTAATTCTTTGGGGTTTTTCCTCTAATTTTTTTGTTTCTTAAACAGCTTTTAGCTGTGTCAACAAGTATTCCTAGCTTTCCCATTGAAGTGATTGCCTTGGAAATAGCAGGCTAAATGGGAATTAGCAGGCTGTGGAACACAGCAGGTTAGTCTAGCCTTCTCGTTTGAGTTGTCAGAACAGCTATTGCAAGAAATTAGTATCAGTGTGCCCACACTTTTTATAGCTACTTGTCTTCAGAATGAACTTAAGGCTCCTGGATATCTTATATAATTCATCCATACACATGTATGTTTGACAGGAGGCATCACTTAGCACAGTAAACAGTTGCCAGAAATCCTTGGCTGGAGTGTGGGCTGAGCCAGACAAGGATTTTGACCACACACTGATTATTCTGTGAGCACACTCAGCTCCAAATGTATACCCACCTAATCTTATTAATAGTGATCCTTCTCAGAAGGAAGAGGCAGCAGGCCTGAAAGAAAAGGTGACACTCTTAATCCTGACTGGTAGCTGGATCTGCTTCTCTGGATGTTGAACAAAGAACATTGCTAAAATATTAGCTCTGTGTCACAAATGTATAGAGCAAATGCAGAAATTGCAGCCTTAAGCCCCTGGAATTCGGATCCAAATGTCAAACTGAAAGGGAAAAAGCAGGTGAAAGCATGACTTGAGGTCTAGGAAACATTCCCTCTGTTTTTTGTTTAGTCTCTTCCATAGCTTAGTGTCCTGTTGCTTATAGCAATTGCAAGCATGAGAATGGCATGAAGAACACTCTAGTTTGTGGCCAGAGCTGATGTGCTTGTCTTTCATTTATCTGCTAACACAATTTTGTGTCCTTTGACATATAATCCATTGTGCATATTTCATGCAAAAATGCTGAAGTAAATAGAGAAAAGGAAATTTAAGGTCAATTTGGAGCTATCAGGTACTGTTACCATCATCTGCTTTTGACCTTTCCCATAGAAGAAGCCTGAAACAATTGAGTAAATGTTAAATAAGATTTGTTAGAGAATTTTCATGTATAAAGAATGGCTCTGATTTGCATCTTGCTTGATCTGGATTAGATTACCTCTGCATAGTTCTTGTTTCTTGCCCTTTGCAACCTTTATTCAGTGAACAGTAATATTGAGGCTGGAGCACAGGTCTTGGAAAACCAAAAGTTTAAGCCTTAAACCTCCTGTTGCCTTTTTCTTCCATAAGCATGAAGCAGCAGAGTGAACAATTCCATCTTTAGCTTAGCCTGAAAAGAACATGGTCTCAACACTTCATAGCAGTCGTTTTCTTTTGCCAATGTAGATGTTTATCATGAATATTCACCTGCCAATTCATCAACTCCTTGCTAGGAGGGTGGTGTACACATCAGGCTCAGAGGAAAGAAGAGGACTGTCCATGGTCATAAACATGTGTATGTGGCAGCAGTGGGGACAAGAACCTTGAAAAGATGGAAAATGTTGAACTTCTTGGGCATATATGGACTTTGCATCACACTCCTTCAAACACTATGTCTTGCTGTTGGCTTAGAGTGTCTTCAGTTTCAGAAAGGAAAGAGGATTCTGCTTATTCAGTTGAGAAGCAGGAGTGTGTTTGCACCTCTGAGCAGCACCAGGATAACTAACAAGTGATTCCTAGAGTGAGGAGAGATTGATGGAAAGGCTGTGAGAGCAGAAAATGCATCACTCATTCCCTGGTCTTGAAGGAGACTGTCACCCTTCAAAAGGCAACGAAACAAGGCCAAGACCTTGGGAATAATCAACCAAGACCAAGGGAATAATCTTATTGTGTGTCTGCTAAACTTTCTACTCTGGTTTCATCTATAAAAGGCAAAGAACTTAGAGCTGAGTTGTCTGTAAACACTGTGGTTGCAGCCAGGCTGTGATGTGCTTGTATCAGAGGTGAATTTGAGCAGGGAGTTCAAACTTGTTCAATTTTACATAGAACTAAATCATCTGTTGCTCTTTAATGATATGATATGAATGACTTAACATAACTATGACTAGTCACACTCCACTGGGATTTTGTTGAGGTTGTTTTTTTTTTTTTTTTTTTGCAAACAGGCTTCAAAAGCCAAGCTTTTCTCTTGAACCAGATTTGATGTGTGCCATAAAGGCTGAGGTGCTGAAGTTCTTGCCTTTTGGTTAAGGAAGAATCTTCAATGGATTTGGGACTGAGAAGGAATATGAAACAAACAGTAAAAGGCACTGTAGGAGAAGAGGAGGGAGAAAGCACATCCAGACCTAAGGAAGAGTCATATTTTCAGAGCTTTCATGGCACATTTTTTAATCCAATAGATAAAATTGCTGATTATAACATCATATTTTTGGCAACGTGTTTGGCATATGTGTGGTTAGCATGTTCTTTTAGCACATCATGCTTAATAAATGCTTCTCTGTGCATTGCATTGTGTGCTGCAGAGCAAGATGCCACCCCAGTGTCACCCACTGTCACCTCTGCCACGTGCTGCAGTCACAGCAACTTGTGGGATGTGTAGATATTCCTCTGGTGTTGTATATTGGTGCTCATGTGCTTCCTGTCTGTCCCAAGATAATTAATGCCAAGGGTTGTGGTACTCAAGTTATTAGGAATCTCCTCTGGAGATAGATCTGAGTCTCAGGACAGAGTTACTGCAGTAAGCATCGATGGTAATGAGATGGAAATCAAGAACTCTCCTGTGCTTCCATGCTCTGATAAGGCTTTATTATGCTGCAGGTGCAGGGCTAAGGTAAAAACATTTGGTTTAGTCCTGTAGCCTCTGAAATAAGTGACTTCCTTACAGGAGTTGAACAACATCCAAGCTCAAGTGGGTCAGGTGTGGGGAACCTCATTGTATTTCACATGGAGAAATCCACAAGTGTTTATTTGTGACTATTTGAACTGTTTGCTTGAAATTAACTATGTCCTAACAAAGCCTTAGGTCTGTCTACACTCTAGTAATCCATGAGGGCAGCATCAAACTTTCTTGATCCCAGAGTGATAGGTGAATAGTGAGATCTACATTTTAAACTCCTATTTAAAGATGCAGTGACTGATGAAAGAGCTACCACAGGCCACTGAGAGGCTCCAGTTCTGTCCCTGCTCCTCTGTAGACTCCTGGAGTGACAGGAAGGGCACTTAAGTTCAGCCACTTTGGGTGTGCTGGTGTTGATTTCGGTGGGATCTCAGTGTCCAGATCCTGCTGAGTGAATGTGAGCTGTGCTGGCCCTTGGTCTCTGGCAAGGAGGATGCCAGCATCATCCTAGAGCATGTTGTAATGACAAATACAGGGCAAGAGGGAAGTGCTCTGGAGCTGTAATGGGAACCAGATGAATGTCTTAATTGGTAATTATCATTGCTTCTAGACTAGCACCAGTTTTTCCCTTCTCCTGCTTGTAGCTAGACCAGTGAGAACCCCCAAGACCTAACATGTCCTGGACATTTCCTTAGCCTTGAATGCTTTGAGACTTCTTCCTATGCCATTACCATGTCAGGTTATTGCATTTGGCTTGATGTGGAACAAAGTGGTATCCCATTGCCTGTGAAGTGGCAGTGCCTGCTGCTCTTGTTCTTGCCAGAATTGCTCTGTTACTCTGCTCTCTTGC
>NW_008670575.1:0-9154 GCF_000695815.1 Acanthisitta chloris | reverse complement strand
TGCACTTGCTGTGGGGTGTCCTGAGCCACTGGAATGCTGTATAAATGGAACTGTGGCATTCTGTCCCTGCAAAGTGCCAAAATGTGTGTGGTGTCTCCTGTCTATGTAAACCAAGAAGAGGTGTTGTGCTTTTCAGCTGTGCTGTTCCCCAGCATATCTAGTTCCTGTTGATGCAAGTTTTATTTCTGCTATCAGCTTTATGCTATTTCCAGCTCTCCTCACACATGCCCATGTCTTTCTGCATCCTTTCTTCCACCCTGCCCTCCTCCCTGGGATGTTTGGCCAGATGGACACTAGGGAATTGAGCTTTTATAAGGCTGGTGATACTTGGCCTTCTGAAATAGTTGAAAGTGGAGTGACAATTGTTAAGGGATGGAAAATATTGTGCTTCTGGTCATGTGTCTATCTGCTGGTGATAGGGAAGAAGTTGGAAGTGAGGTGCACATGGAAGTTTCAGCTCTGGCTGTAGAACATCCTGCACTGCCCATAGATGAGGCAGGAGTGATAGATGGCAATGCCCATGTTCCAGTTCCATGCTGTGTTAGGCTTTTCCATGACATACACCTAAACCCTGACCTGTTGCCCTCTGGTTTTACCATCACCTCTTCCTTGTGAAACAAACAGCTCATATAGTGCTACACGTGTCCTATGCCATTTTGGAAGGAAGAGGGCCTGGAAATGCTCTTTGGAGATAATTATGACCATCTTCAGCCCTTCTGTCTGCCAAGAGAAGCTAATGTGAAAGAACAAGCTGCTGTCTCTGCCCGTGGTGTGACACTCATCGCTGTGACACATGACACAGAGGAAAGGGCAGAGACCCTCGAGGGGAAGGACCTTACTGCCCTCCTGCCCCCTTGAGCAAGGAGGGGACCCATCCAAAAAGGAACAGCTTACCTGATCTGACAGGCTTGAGTTCAGGCTAATTGCACAAAACGTGGAACAGAGCACACACAGGGGAGGGAAATGTGTCTTCCCCTGTGCCTGCATTGTCTAGTGCTAAACCATTCAGGTGGCTCAGAACCCAAACTGTTGGTGCCATTTGGAGGGATCTTTGCTTGTGGTTGGGGCAGGGAGGGGAAGCTGAAAGCTCATTGTGCTGGTGGAGGCTGTAGAGCTGATGGAGTGTGAGATTTGTGCAGCTTTGTGGCTCCAATTTCCATTTCTAACTAGGTCATTTACAGTAGCCAGGCCTGAGGACTGCAGGGGAGCCACATGTTTTCTCTATTCCACTTCTTGGTTAATGAATAAGGTATTTATTTCAAGCAGCTCTAGTGAAAATCTGCAGTCGGGGGCTCAGAAAGGAGGAACTGAGTCTAACACATGCATTAGGCTGTTTGGTAATAGCACAGGAAAAACTCATTCCTGGAACTGTAAGTCTTTGTTACAGTTTTAATTAACTCTGTGGCAGGGGGGAAAAAAAAGGACAAATAACCTCCAACGTTAACAGATAATCTTGTTGAAATAAAAGATTAATCAAGGAGCAGCTCTGGTGCACTGCTGTGATTGAGGTGCAACTGCAGAGTCCAACTAATGACTTACTAGTTGCCTGAGGCCAGAGAGTCCCAGGAGGGAGCACTGTTGGGTTAATATTCTTTTTGTACCCAAGTGATTAATGATCTTTCAGCTTGCAGTATTTGCTGGCAGAGTATTGGTAAGTACTAGAGAGGAAGGGAGATGAATGAAATGTTCCTAGACCATCTGAAGTTGCTTGGAACACTTTATTTCTAGCCCTGCAATTACCTCTATGCAAGGTACCAACTGTGCCCTTGGGTTGCAGCTGCTAGAAACTGCCACAGTACAAGTAGTACAAGGGAGAGTTCAAGTTTAAATGGAAATCTGGCCAAAAAGTGACTCCTTGTAAAAGAGGATTTGCATCTCAAGGTTCATGAAGTGTGTGCTGTTCCTATGGCATCTGTGGCTGCATCACTGTGTAAATGTCTGTCTACAAAAACAGCTTGTTCTAGTCTGATATTGTCACGTCCCTATCAGAGTTCAATCTTCCTTTTTACTTCCATGAGACTGTTAAGGCTAAACTTGGATGTCTTCTTTGAAAACCCCACGTTTGCATCACGGTGTGTGTAGTATGAGACTGGGAAAGCTGCATCCAGGGAGATTTTGTGATAGAGCCTGTGGTGTCTGGGCTATATGGAGATGTATTTCAGGGATTGTGGCCTTGGAGCAGGGACTGGGAGATGTCAAGGGACACTAAGTGTGTTTTCAGTAGAGCTTAGGCAGGCTAAGACCTGGCACTGTGTGGCTGGTGATGAGATGCACAGGGTATCTGTGATGCTAAAAATAGGAGCTCTGTGCCCAGTAAATCCTGCAAGCAGAGAACAATCAGTCTGGAGTGAGTCCTTGGGTACTCTGAAAACTGCTTTTGTTGAATGCCACTCGAAGGGAATAAGAAACACTGACACATTCATCCGAGGCAAACCTCACACAAGTTTCTTCCCCGTGTGCCAAGAGACTTGAGTAATGTATTTATGGCAAACAGAATGAGAAACTCACCGAAGCTATTTTTAAGCACCTGTGCCCTGTCTGCCTGCTGCCTGTTCCCTTCCTGGGCTCACTTTTCTTTCCTGTCCCTTCAGCTGTCCTTTCTCTGAAGTCAAGCACACCTTTTCTCACACTCTGAAGGTGTTGGGGCTGCTTTTCCCTGCTAGGTGCAAACCCACTTTGTGTTCTTCATTTTAGGCTTGAAACCTTAAGTTCTAGGGAGAGAAATGACAGCTTTGCTAGGCTTGGCCTGGATCAGCTACTGCCTTTCAGTGATGATGCTTTGTCCTTGCACTTACACCTTATGCTCTCGATGCTTTTTATGCTTTGCCTCTCCTACAGGTGAGGAAACTGGTGGAGAGAGAGAGCAAATCAATGGTGTAGCTTCATTTTAAAGTGTCCAGAACTAAGTTCTCTTTGCAGTATGTGCAATTCTGTTTGTGGACTGTCTTGGATGACTTCCCTTGGAGGATTCTGAAGAACTATGCTCACAGTAAAGTTTATTAATTCTTACCTGCCTTCCTGTGAGTTTTGAGGTGGCAAAAGTGGGGACAGAAATTGGCCTTGTTGTAACCTCATCCTGAGTCTGGAGAGCATAAATACTGGTAGCTAAGGGCCTAACTCGACTAAAGAGCAAGAGATTATTGGGATTAGTAGAGATAAAAATGAAAAGCTTGATGACAGCAGCGTGCTCAAAGCCCTAAGCCAACCCAGGCAGCCTTTCCACCTGTCCTGCTGTAGGGAGGGTTTGAGGATGTGGTTTCATGACCAGGTCAGTGATCACACCTGGGACTGGAGCCCCTGTGCTAGGCAAAGCACTTGGAACAGGACCCCTGGAAGAGTGGTGAGCAGGATGGAGAAAATCAGCAGCCTGTTCGTTATGCCTATGTGAGTGTTTGCTGTGCTGTTTGCCATGGTTATGATAAGACTAGTCCAGCCCTAATGAAAATCATGGGGAAAATGCTTCTTTCCATAATTGGTTCCACCCTTTGTGCTGGGAAGTGCTTACAGGATAGTGTGTTTCTGATCACCAGGCTGGGAATTGCCAACTGGATCTGGGTGGAAGTTCTACCAAATGGTTTTAGTCCCTGTTTGTGTGTGAACCCATTACCCCTCACCTACCTTTTCACCCTGGACTTGAGCTCTGTTATGACTGAAACATCCATATAATTGTCTTGGTTCATTTTTATTCTGTTATTCCTTACTTGACACTCTGGAGACCTCTTCAAACAACTATTGGCTGTGTGATGTTTTATCATATGAGTCACTGCAGATGTAGCCAACCAAGATAGAAACATAGAAACTTTTGATTCTTACCTAATTTATCAATTTCTTTTCTCTTCCTGATCCTGATTTTTCTTTCTTTTACCATTTTTCTTTTCTCTTCTAATGTTTAACTTTTCCTGGCTCTGGGGGACCTGATAATTAATCAGTATGTCACACTTTGGTTTCAGAGTCTTGTGAGTGGTTGGGAAGATAAAATTAGTAGACTAGAACCAAGTTCCTTAGGCCAAGGGAATTTTTTTTTGTAGCCAAGTTCCTTGGTTCTACCCCATTTTCCACTTGGCAAATTTGGCCATTTTCCTGGGACTTGTAAACTGCAGAATCAGTTATCAAATCTGAGCTCTTTTTCCTTTACTTTCATTTTTATTCTCTATGTTTTCTTTTCCTGGATAGGGAGAGCAATATGTGACATTTCTCTTTAATCTCATCTGAACTGAACATCTGCTCTTCCTTGCCTTTGCCAGGGAAAGCTTTGGGGATCTAGGCTAGATAGAGGAGGGGGAAATCTAATTATTTACTATTAGAACAGCCTAACTGTTGAAAGAATTCTCCCTTGTGCCACGAGGAAGGGAAGGGAAAAAAAATGACTAGTGTGTACAGAGGCTTTGGGCTACCTTTGGTAGTCTGAGAGAAGCTTCTAATTTTATTTTAATGAGGCCTTAGGGTACAAAGGGAACTGGATCTGATCTCTCACTTAACAAAGCTGGAACAGAGCATAAATGGGGATGTGTCCCTAAAGCTTTTGACTCCGAACACACTTGAGGCTGTGTGTGCTCTGGGCTGGGCATGTTTCAGCCTCTGCCCTGCTAGGAGCTGACTTGGTCCTTGTGGGTTTTGCCTCTTTTGGAGCTGTCTGTGCAGTGCCACATGGACATCTGAGCTCTGGGAATACTCTCCATCTGCACCAAGTGCTGCCCCTGAGCTAACAAGCCCTCAGAGAGCTTAGGGGTGTTTGTGCTCCCTTTCCAAGCCTTTGCAACCTTCTGGCTGGAGTAAGCAGCTCAGGCCAGCTGTATGTTTACTATTTGTGTAGATAAGCTTTTCAGCTCTTAATATGTCTTTGAGGAAGGACCTGTCTTCTAGGAGTAGTTAAAATTTGAAAGCTTGGGCCCCTAACATGGATGGGAGCTCCTTGGCTCCACTGCTGCTCAGATTGTCCTTGTGTAGGTGACATCCCTATGTGTGTGATGGGGGAGATGGACATGAGGAATTTTGTGGGGAACAGGAAATCTGAGTGGAGCAGAGAATCAAAATGAGCTTTTTCATCTCGGTAGTAGTTTCTATGCCAAACTGTTGTCTTTTTTTTTTTTTTCCAGTGGAGTAGGCTTGTACCAAAGCACAGATGATGTGGATTGCAGCTGGGGGCCATGAAGCCAAGCTCCCCACTGCTCCCCACCAGCTGACACAGCTCTCTGAAATCAATGGAGCTGCTCCACTTCACACCAGCTAACAACTTGTGCTTCCAGTGATTTGCTTTTTAATGTGCTCCTGCAGGGTTTGTCTGTGCCCCTGCAAGGCTGTGCTTTTTTTTTGTGGCCACATCTTCCCATTGTCTCCTTCCACTGGCAGTCCCTGCAATGGAGACTGAGCAGCAGCCAGGTGGAATAATGACAGTATTTCGCTGGGTGTGAAGAACAAAATGTGGGCAAGAACCTTCCAGATGAGGGATATGTGCTCTGTTTTGCTTTCTGCAGGCATTGCAGCTGAAGGGAAAGTTCTTTTTTAAACAGGTCTAGTGCTGTTTCCAAGTTGATTAGCACCTCTGACTTGTTGAAATGTCAACTAATCCCAAACAAAGCTGCTTAAATTTGGATGTGGAAGGGAGATGGCTTGAGATCTCTATTTAAACACCACTGAGTACTCTGTTTTATGGAGCAGAAGGGTTTACAGTGGCTGTGGATCCACTCTATGGGCAACACAAGGAGCCTTTTGGATGCTTGAAACACATTGTGGAGATGTTTCTGCTAAAGCTGATGTAATGATGTACTGTGGCTCAAATTCCAGGCTCTTAAAAACCACTCCTAGCCCAAACTGGTCAGTGTTGCTCTATTTATTTCTAAATGCAGCTCAGTTTTCACATTGGTTCCTGTGAGATCCTGCAGTGGCTGCTTTAATCTGCCTGGTTTTAAGAGGCAGTTGAGTTCTGCAAGCAAGAGTTTGTCTTGTTTTGTAGCTTCTCTTCCCCCACTTAGGAGTCTTCATTAAAGTGGAGGAGTGGAAGGAGCTCAGCACTGCTCTGGTGTCAGCCTGTCCTTCTCCCATGATGTTTATTGATGGCTCCTTCTCCTGTTAGTCAGTGAAGGCCTAAACAAAATTATCCTGGGCTATAATTTAAATGCCAAGTGTAATTACTGCTGAAATGATCTGTTTACTAGTGCTTTTCACTCTCTGGAGACATCTCCTCATCCTGAAGGGTGAGCAGAAATTGAGACCAGATTGCTGGAGGCCAAAACCTGTAAGCTCTGTCCATGAGAGAGTGTTTGCTCTTGCCTTCCTTGTGATGTGATGAAACTTTATATAAGAATAACTTAATGATTTGTGACTATTAGGAGTAACTGAGTCTCTGAGCTCTGGCATATCCCTTCAGGAGGGCTGAGGTGAGCCCAGTGCAGTCCAGAGCTTAGAGCACTGACCTGGGACTCAGCCCCTCCTGGGTCATGCCCTTGTGGAGATGAATATTGTTGTCTGAGTGGCTGATTTTGCACAACTCTGCACTATGGGTTCAAAGCAGATGCTTCTGGATATTTTTACAACAGAATTGCTTGATAAAACCCAGCAATGAACATAACTGTGTCCTATCCCTTGCTGCTGTGGCAGCTGTTAGCCTGCCAGGTCTGCATCCTCAGGAAAAAAACCCCACTATTTATAAAACCTGTGAAATGATTTTCATTTAATAAGCATATTTTAGTCCTCATGAATCTGAGAGTGTGGTAATGCAATGGAGCAGGATTCTGCTGAAGTAGCTTAGCTGACTGCAAAACTGCCAGAGAGGGTTTGATTCTGGTTTTAAAATGGGAATTGGGCATCTTGATGTGCTCCATGGGTTGGGGAGCATGAGGGTGGCAAAGAACAGCTCATCTTTAACCTCTGTGAGGGACAGAAAAAGCACAAGGCTGTTGGATCTGTTCTTACAGAACTTTTACAAGTTGGTAGAGGCATCTGAAGGTCACTTCAATGAGCACTTCCATGGGCTGGGAGTGAGGCAAGTTCCTGAAAGGATCTGTTCCTTTAGTTCTCCTTTTCATGGGTTTACATATTACTTTTCTTTTTCCATTGGCTTCTGGCTCCCTCCAGACTCCAGAGGGAGAAGAAAACTAATCACAGCAACATCCAAATCCATGTTAATAGTTTTACTATGATCCTGCTCAAAGCTATGTGCTGCATATGTGCTTGAATATGAAAATCAACGAGGCAGAGTTTTGTTGATGGCAAGAAAGCTGCTCTGAGTAACAGCTTGGTGTATTCAAATCCAAATGTGCTGCTTCCAAAATGTCATAAAATGTATGTGTAGCATTTGACTGTCTGTGTGCCATCTGTGTGTTTTCTAGTAAAGTTCTGGATAACTTGCTAATCATTACTGTATGTTGTTCCTTTCCCTAGCACCCTTGGATGGTAAGCAGAATTCCTGAGATGATATTTCCTTTCTTAGGGGTTTAATTCAGCTGATTATTCTGCTTTACTGGAACTTTTATCTGAGGAAGAAATGAAATCAGGAACTCCTACACCTACTTAAGTGGTTTGGATTAAGGAGTGATCCCATTCCAAAAGGCAAAAGGTCTTCAGTCAAATGAGGAGAGCTCAGGTTTGATGTGCTGAGCAACAGAAGGTGCAAGTTCATGGATCAATATGAGCCAGAAATTGAAGTGCTGAAGTGATTGGAGGAGAGGAAGAGGGAGGTGACATGATGTAGGCAGTGTGGAGAAGATAAGCATGCTTAGGAGTAGAACAAATAAACACTTGAGCAGTCTGTTAGGGAGTTGTGTTCAGTGGTAGCAGCAAAGCAGTTGGAAGTGCCTCCCTCAAGGATGGCTGTGCCTTTGGGTTGGGATTTGGATTGTCCCTGCAAACCTGTGGCCAATGTCCCACTGCTTGTTCTAAACTGCCCTCTCCATGCTGATCATGGATGAACAGTTCTGCAGTAAAGATGCTCTAAAGCCAAGTTCTCCCCCAATGGGAATACTTGGATTGCAATGCTGGCAAGGAATGCAACCCAGTGATGAATTTGGAAGAAGATAAGGAGTTTACCATCAGGTGCTTGGGTGCATCTCAGCTGGTACAGTGTTGGCTGGGAGATGCAGTTATGGAAGACAGATTCCGTACTTTGGGAGGAAAATGAATTTTGTATGTGGATTTCTTGCCAGAGAAAATACTGGTAGGTGTTACCTGCTGACAACACCCTGCCTGGGTCCCCCCTCCAGAGCTTTGCCCCTGAGAGTTGCACTGTACACTGAATTTTACTTACACTTATGTTGACAAGATAAACATCCTTCAATATCTTAAATTTTCAGGAGTAGGTACACCTAAATGCTTGGGAGAGGAACATCCTCTGATGAGGATTGGGGCAGAGTTAGCAGCACTTGAGCTGTTGCCTTAAATTCTTGGCTGTTTAAAGCCACTAAATAGCTTGAGTTTTATAAGTTCTGGGAAAAAGAGAAGGGAATTGGTGAGTAAAGCTCAGACAAGCTGAGGAATCTGAAACATTTCAGCAGGGAAAATGTTTCTTTAACTCCCTGTTAATTGTGTCAAGGAGAAAAGCACAATAGCCCAAGAACTGAGGATGTTTTTCAGCTTCAGCCTGGACGACACTGATATCTCTCCTGCCTTTTTCTACAATCCATGTAGCTGTGTGATTGGCAGCCCGAGATAAGCAAGACTTGTTTGTGCTTCTGAGATGTGTTATTAGAGGAGCACAGGTACCTATTGAAGCTCTACACAGCATGGAAGGTGTTTACTTAAAATTGATTTGCTTGACTAACATATTTGTTCCTGCTCATTTCACCAACTCCTCTCATTAGAATTGTTTGTTTGAATGAAAGCAAAGGCTGCAGAAATTAATGACTAAAAATGTAAACTTCTGAGTCTAGTTCTTGCTGTAAGAATATTAGGCCTTAACCTAAAGATCAGCTTTGATTCCCTTTGTAAGCACACGGTGAAAACCAATTCTGAGCTCTAGAGAGACTCGATGCACATAATAGTAGAATTTTGGTGGCTCTTTTCCAGTGAAATGAAATTTGCCTTTTGAGTTCGTGATGCTTCTTTTCCCACAGGTTTGTTTCAACATTCTGCAGTGGAGAAAGAAGAATTTTCCAGCTGTAAATGACAAAATTATGTTATATATATTCATATATGTGGCTGGAGAGCACCAGGCAGAAAG
>NW_008670574.1:354-1098 GCF_000695815.1 Acanthisitta chloris | reverse complement strand
CCCACCGGGATAAACCCCACCGGGACCAACCGGGACAGACCCCACCGGGACCAACTCTACCGGGACCGACCCTACCAGCACCACCAGGATAAACCCCATCAGGACCAACCCCACTAGGACCGACCGGGACCAACCTCACAGGGACCACCCCCACCAGGCACCCCCACTGCCAAGGGCCCCTCTGCCTGTGTTGGTACAGGGACCTCAGGAGTCCCAGCTCCCTGCAGGGATGAACCCCAGCCCGGATCTTGGGATGGATCTGCTGCTGCGGGCACCAGGACAGACTCCACCAGGCCTTCCCTGCTGCCAAGGGACCCCGTGCAGCTCACACAGCCCCAGTCCTGCACAGCTGAGGGGGTCCTGGGGGTCCTGGCTCCCTGTGGGGCTCCTGTGAGACACGATGGGAGTCCCAGGAGGTGGGCGACACGCGTGGCCGACACAGTGACCAATAAACCCTATGGAAATTCAACATAAAACACAACCCAAAGTTCATAGAGAGACTTTTATCGTTTCAGAAGGGCAGAATTGACCCCACAACTGCAGCCAGGGTGGGGAGCCTGCCCGGGGGGTACACCCTGCGCCAGCCCTGCCTGTGGCATGCTGAGCCTCTTCCACCCGGGAATGCTTTATTCCCAGCTTCTCTCCTCAAGGGTGTCTGAAGTCCCCAGGAGTCTCCGTGCTGGGGTTGCCGGAGCACCCGCGAGGGTCTGCGCTGGCCCAAAAAGCAGATGGATAACTCACCCT
>NW_008670574.1:0-255 GCF_000695815.1 Acanthisitta chloris | reverse complement strand
GCAACAGGGTGGGTCAGGCCATGGGGTCAGCATTGAACACAGCGTGGGGGGAGCGTGAGGGGCTCAGAGTGGGATCTGGAATGGGAATGGAGGCTGGAGGGAGGAGCAGCAGGGGTGGGGTGCAGCTGAAGGAAAGAGGACTGTGATGGTTTGACTTCCGGCGTGAGATCAGAGTGGGAAGGTGCAAGGAGAGAGCAGAGATGAGGGTGAGTGGCTGAAGCTCGGCCGAGTCTGCACTGAGAAGGATCCTGTGTC
>NW_008670573.1:0-11991 GCF_000695815.1 Acanthisitta chloris | reverse complement strand
CGCCCCGTGGCGTCAGGCGCGGCCTCGGCCTCGGGGCGGGAGCAGAGCCGCAGTGCCGTGTCTCTTCTAGACATAAAACCATCATAGAACCAAGAAAAAATCATGTTTTTCGATTTAACTTTCCTCCCCCACCTTCTCCAAATCTATCTTGTCATCAGGAGCAAAGCTCTTGGTTTTACACAAAGTGACATCAGTTTCCCTGCAAGCTGAGAGGTTAGGCGGAATGTTTATATACAAACTGTGTGATCTTTTGGTTAGTCTGTCTTGGCATTCGTTCAGTAGGTAAAAGCACTCAGAAATATACCATCCTGGCATTTAAAAACACCATTTTGGCATTATGAAAATGAAGCAATTCTTCCTCTGAGTTTTGCCAAGGTGGTTCTGCTCAAGAGTTCCTTTCATCATAGGCATGGATGAAGCTTGCATTACAAACCTTAACAGCTTGTTTACAGATGCTGTATTACTTCCTCTATAGCTGTGGTTATAGGTATGTTTTAGTAATTTCCTTTGTTCTCCTGCTTTCTTGATACGAGGAATTTTTTTTGTGTGTTTGTTCTAGATGGCAGTGTCAGACTCGATCACTACCTGTCTTTCTCAACCTGTGCATTACATGATTTGCAAACTTGGATTTGAGAAGAAAGACACTTATGATATTAATAATATTTTATCTGGAAATGGTGAAGTATGTTGGCAAGCTGTTACAGAGCATGTGTGTTACCTTGAATCAGGTTGGTGTTTACCTGCTGTAGTAGTAGTGATACATTCAAGACTGATGCAGAATTTCAGCACAGTTCCTAGCAGTCCTAGTTTAGTAATATCATTCTGTTGCAGTACAGCATTAGCTTTGCTGGAGATTAGAGTATGTACAGTTCATATCTACAAAGAGCTTTAAATTTTTCATCCACATTTGGTGTTTGGTTTTTCCTGGCTCCTAAGGTCTGTGTAGTCTGTGCTACTTAAGTAGCTGCTACTTTGCCTTCACCTTGGTTTTCAACTTAATGTACCTGCAACATAAGGAGTTCAGTTCTGCTTCTCTCCAGCCTCATCATTGTCTTCTTCTGTGTTCTTTATATTCCTTTTGAGGTAAATTTAAAACTCTCTGTTGCTGTTGCTTCTGGGTTTTTTCCCCCGAGTTTAACTTGTACATAAGTACCATTTGGCTTCCATTCTGTATGTGGAATAGTTTATAGTCATTTTAAAAAAAATCATAATTTATGCCCTGATGAACTAATTGAATTTTAATTTGCCAAAATTGCATCATGCAAGCTCTGTTATTAATTTCCTGGTGTGGTGAGAATGGTACATGTTTCTGCCACAAGGAATTTGTTGCAAAAAAACAAGAGAATTTATTTTCCTTTAAAAAGTGTCCCACCAAAAAGAAGCAGTGATACCACTCTGTGAAGTACCACATCAATCTCTGTTCTTTAAAGGGTGTAAGTGGTGCAACTTGACTGAGCCTGCTCAGCCTGCTCTAGCTTCCAGCTTGATTATGTGGAATTTCTGTAGAAATTCTAGGAGGTTCTTCCCATTTCAACAAAAGCATAATGATCCCATTTACTTCCATATTTTCTTGCATTGAGGTTTTGTTTTGATTGATTTTTGGTTGGGTTTTTTTTGTTTTATTTGGAGAAATTGCTTTTTTTTTATACCTGGTTTTGCACTACAATTTTACTTTTCAGTATTCCATCTGTGTGGTGTTTTGGACAGTAAATTATAGTGTAGTAGTTGTGCTAAAATAGCCTGGATAAAATTCTTTATGCTAAATATGTACACAAGCTGTAGCAGGTTTTATTCATTGTGAGTTTTAAAATACTGGTGGACATTTGGGAAGGTTGGTCTTGTAATCACCTCCTGTTTCTCAATTTAAGGTCAAAGTCTGGATTATATCAAAAGCATACGATCATTAGGACCTGTATGTGAATCTGTCAATTTGCACTTCAAATCTCTGACCAAGGAGCAGTTTGTAATTCAGTATGCATCATGGTTCCACTGGACAAACTGCACAGAGGTATGGAAATGCCTGTTAACAACTTGTATTTTGGCATGTGAACCCTTTGTGAAAGTTTAATGTAAGAACACAAAAGAGAGATCCATCAACCAAAATGCTTAGAATTTGTAGCTAATTGTCCTTCTCTGATATGTAGTTGCTTGTCATTTTCCTGACTTTGTAATTAGATTTTATATTAGAGAACATGAGGGGCTTTGGGCTCGTTCTAAGCTAACATCATAGGATTTTGTTTTGCTAATAATCTGTGCCTAATATCAAGCTTTGCTATGTCAAGTTATTGTGGGTAATTTTTATAGCTGTAAGGCACTAGATAGATTGCAACTGAAAATACAAGAGGTGCTCTAGGGAAATTTTTTTCCAAGGATCTACATTTTTATCTCCTTAGCACATTTTTCTTTCTTCATTTGCGTAGTAGCTATCACAGAGGAATATTTAGGTTTCTCTGTGCCTTTGACAATTTTGTTTTTCCTTCTGAATATTTAACACAATATTCTTCCTTTTCCTCCCTTCATACAGGTGTTTCTTGAAGTATTTGATGTTTTGCAGTATACACAAACTTCTGAAGTTGCTCTGGGATTAATGAAGCTAACATCATGTTTGGAGCGAGCCCTGGGTGATGTAGGTGTCAGGATGGGGACTCTATTGCAGATTTGCCTTTACAAGATGGGAATGAGCTCTTGAATTTAATTGCACATTAAAAGAGTGAGGTCACTCAGTACCATAGTAGTACACTAGCAGCCCAGGTCCATTTTGGACTGCCTGGGGAGGTGGTGGATTCACCATCCCTGGAGGTTTTCAAGATGAGACTGGATGTGGCACTTAGTGCCATGGTCTAGTAAAAATGGTAGGGTTGGACTTGATGATCTTTGAGGTCTCTTCCAACCTGGTTGATTCTATGATTCTATGATTTTGACTTGGGCAGAGGTTCTTTTCTGGATCCACTTGTGCTAATGGAAGCATCTTCTGAGGCTCTTTCACCTGTGCTGGTAGATTTGCTTGTGTGAGTGCTGTTACTAACCGATTTAATTAAGAAAGAGCAGAGTTTGTTTAATCAGTATATATACATAGTAGGTCTTTGTTACTTTGATTTATTTAACTGAAATGAGGAGCAGCATAGCTTCCACAGAAGATCTGATGGTATAGTAACTTCTTTGATGAGTGGCAAGAGCATGGCAAAACTGGCTGCTAGATAACTTCTTTCCTGGGAAGAAAGGAGCAACAACTATTTAACGAGTCTTTGCTGGTGGGCTATATTACCCATAGATAAATTAAAATAGCTGGTTGTTAAATATCTACAAGGAGCTCTGGAGAAGGAAATGCCAGAGAAAGAACAATGGGCTAACTCACATCGACACAAACCAATTCGCCCAAGTATGGGGAGTGGTAGGTTTTGAAGTAATGAAAAATTGCCAAAGATTTGGAAAACATCAGAGAGAATACAAAGAATGGAAGGTGTCATAGCAGTGGAAACAAGAGATGCTGAGATTGCCCAACATGGATAAAATCTAGGAACAGCCTGAATCAGAAGACAAACCACAAGTCTCCTTCCTTTAACAATGATAGACCCTATAGATTTCTAGAGTGAGGATGAAATGTGGTGTCCTTGGTAGAGTTTATTCCCTTGATTACATGTTCTTCTTGTGCTTTACTGGGGTTTTTCTAGTGGATGTTTTGGAAGAGCAGAGCAGTACGTGTAGAGACACAATGAAAAGCCTAACTATGGGAGCATTAAGTAGGATATCCACTCTTTTCTGACATATTGCCTAAATTTTATTTGCCATGAAATTACAGAATGTAAAGCCCCTTTAAGGATTCAGTGGGATTTGTCTGACTGTTGTTTTTACAATAATTAAAGTGGTTACTGGGTGAAATAGTCAAGTTGTATGTTTGAAATACAATGTATACTGCATTATCTATGTTACCTGTTTTGCTTTTTCTTTATTAGGTATATTTGCTGAATGGTAATGACTGCCCTTTCCTTCTAAGAGACTTGCTTGCTTCTGAGCAGCTCGCAGCTGTCTTTGGACAAGCTGTAGTAAGTGCATAGTTTTGAAAAAAGTAAAAAATAATGATCTGGTTTTCTTCTTGCCTAGTGGCATGCTTCCAAGCATAGCTTTTACTTGTGCTGAGGAAGCATTTGCAAATTCTGTAGTATATAGTAAAAATATAGATGTATTTTCATTTTATGCATGTTACTGTCTGGGGGATATATGGTAAAAATAGTGAATATTGTAGAGGAAATACTTTTAAAGTCACACTCATAAGTTCTTGCTTTTCCACATTAAAAACCTACATATGTAAAATTTTACATATCTGCCAAGGGGATGAGCAAGCTGCAGAGTTCATTCGCCTCATTCTGAGATGCACTGGTTGAAAACACACATCCTGCACTGGCTGTGAAAAGCTGTGTTCCCCTTCACCACCACAGTAGTAAGAAGCTTTGTAGCATTTCCCACATTAGAATTTTTCAAAATAGAGGACACTAATTTGTTCATCCCCCATGTGCAAAAAAAATAATAACCCCAAAATTCTGATGACATTTACACTCTTATGTAAACAGGTTAGGTGGTTTCTTGCATACGGTTTTACAAATGCAAGTTCTTTGTTAGGACGAAATATTGAATATTCAATATCTGAAGGGACCTACGAGGGAACCAGAGAGGAGCTCTTTATTAGGAACTGCAATGACAGGACAAGGGGTATTGGGTTCAGATTGAAGGAGGGGAAGTTTAGCTTAGATATTAGAAAAAGGTTTTCTACTGTGAGGGTGGTGAGGGTTGGACTAGATGATCTGTAAAGTCCATTCCAACCTCTAAAATTTTATCATTCTATGATTCTATGGTTGGGTATGAACTGTGGAAACTTGAATTAGTAGCCAATATAGTTGTGTTATAGGGATTATTTAATGAACTTTCATGGCATGTGGAATATTTAAATTCTTGCAATTAAAAATAACCCAAAGTTTCCTATTTTGTTTGGTGAGCTGGGAATACAGCTTTGAGTGCAAATTCTCTATTTTATGTTAACTTGCATTAAATTATGGTGCATTTCTACTACAAGAGCTAAACTTGATCTCATTTGTTTGCCTGTCGTAACTGTTTGAAATGTCTAATAACTAGTTTTGTTCTTTCTGTATTATATTCTATAACCTGTACAAGTAGACTGAAAGGTTTCCTTTCAGAGAATACTGGGAATTGCAAATAATGAGTTTCTGTTACTGTGACAAGCTGTCCCAGTCATCTTGACAGTAGACATTGTAGCTTTTCAATACCTTCTGAAGTTTTCAGTGAGGGAAAGATACAAGGTAATAAATAATGGATTTCTTCATGCAGTAATCACTTTGTTTATTAATTAGATGAATGTACTGAGGGTATTCATTGGATCTCCATGTGGTCTGAATCTTCGTAATGTTTTGTGGCATGGATTTGCATCCCCACAAGAAATTCCTGACAAGTAAGTTACCAAAAAAAAAAAAAAAACCCTCTCATTTTCTTACCAGTCAGACTTTCAAGTTCTTATAAAGAGGTTTAGTAAAACTTATTTTTCTTCTGGAGAAAAAAAAATTAACCAAAGGCCTCTGGCAGTATCCCAACAGATTTCCCCTGCTGCTGCTGCTTTTGGAAATGGGTTTCCATAGAATACTTCAGCCATTTTAAAGATGGTCAGTATTACAACCAGTGGTTTTTGTACTATTAGGGAAAGCAAGAGAGCTTAACTGTTTTTTAAAAGCCCTGTCAGGACAGTCAGGAATAACTCAGAACAAAAGGCAGGGGAATGGGGTTGAAGGAGGAGCAACAGCAGCCAGTGTTGAATAGTGTGATGCTTTTTTCCTAATTCTACTCTTCTATTTTCTTTCATGCTTGTGAATGCCATTAATAATAACATTGTGCCCCTACTCAGATGGGGAGTGTAGGTTTTGGATGTTCTATGAAAGAGAGATAATCCCGTTTGTCTGTAACTCACAAATGTTGATTCTTTGCACAAGATTTATTTGTATGAGCTTTTCTAATGTATAATGGTATTCTCCCTAGGTATTGTGCTATGCTGCTTTTTTTAACTGCAGGATTGGGTCAGTTGTTACAGACTTACCTTCTGCAAACTAAATGCATTTTAGTACATCGACCTTATGTGGTTCTTGCTAGCTTAGAGGAGTTTGATGTATTTCCAGGCAAGTATTTAACCATTAGCAAGTTTTTTATTATCCTGTATTTGCTATTGTTTCATTATCCAAAAGTGCTGTTCAAAATAATGCATTTTCCAGAGCGCTAAGATTAAATCTTAACTAAGATACCTGTATATACTGTCATTAGATGAATTAATCATGCTTATAGGACAAAGTTTTAATATGTGGGCTGTTCTACTGACTAATGAATCAAAAAATACTACATTCTCAAATAATTGTAACACATTGAAAACTGACACATGACTGCTTCTAAAAGGCTTCAACTGTATGTTCCATTTTTTGGATTATCAGAGTTCATTTCATGTAACAGTCATCTAGTTTGCCTTTACAAAATCTAATTCTTTCTGGAATCAATGGGTTTCACCAGCAGGAGTGCCCCCATCCCCTACCACGGAAGGGAGTGTTGAAGCAGAGTGAAGGATGGTAACACATCTTCAGTATACCAATGCTTTTCTCAGGGAAGGTCTTGAAGTGTCAGATTAAAATATTCTAATCACCCCATGCACAGACCTTATTTTGTTTATTTCTACTATTTTTAAGGCAGCAAGAGCATATGGGCATTCTTGGTGTCAATGGTGGTCATGATCAATTTGTGCTACATGATCAGTTTGCAGGTGGAACATCTGTCCATGAAACTGAGACAGGGCTTTTGGGAACCAAATCAAGTTGATAACATTCCTATCGTTATGGTGTGTAAATCCTATAGTTGGCGATTTGCTTTGAAAAAACATCTACTGCAATCAAGTTGCACTTAGCATTTTAAGCTTTCTCTTGGTTAAGATATTTATAATATGAATCCCTAAGTGTGAGTTTCATTATATGGTTAACATTGAAGTAGGAAATGTTAATTTATTATGCTAAATGTCAGCACAGAAAATTATTGAATAGGACCAATGTGCTTATGCTCAAATGTTCATTCTACTGTACTGATTCTGACTGAATAGAAATTATTATTTATATTACACTTCTTTAAGGTATTTGAGGTAGGTGGAAGATTACTCAGCCGAAGCTGGGTCCAGTTGCTGTGTAGTCTTTTAATCTCAATAAAAAGTAAGCACAACTTTGTAACTGTTTTTACTCCGTAATTTTATATTATCACCAGAAATGCAATCTTACAAACTCCAGTTCTGATCTTAAATGTGGCTACCATTGTACTTGCATTGTTAAAATAAATTGCGTAATTTT
Source organism: Acanthisitta chloris (assembly GCF_000695815.1). NCBI lineage: Eukaryota > Metazoa > Chordata > Aves > Passeriformes > Acanthisittidae > Acanthisitta > Acanthisitta chloris. The sequence continues at coordinate 4,615 of NW_008670573.1, read as the reverse complement.
TAAGTTTCCTTTTACAAATGTTGAAATATTATTACATTCTCGGTGAAATTTTGAGAATGAATTAGTAAACTGTAGATTGTGTGTAGTCTTTCAGTGTTGTTTTGTTCACTTGCAGATCTTAATCATGAAGCACTTTCTGTAGCTGAAGAGCTTGTAAAACTGTCCAGTTTTGTATTAAAGACAATGTTACCATTTTGGATGGCTGCTTTAGAAGCTTTCAGGCAAAGCAGGTAATAGTCACATTTCTTTTTTGTTGTTTTTTTAAACAGAATATAGAAAGAATTTATTCTATATTTATATGTCTGCATTTGTAGATTCCAAAGCTTTTTATTAATTCTGTTGCTCAACAATGAATAGTTATGCATTGTTATGATGATCTCTCAGAAGTTTGCGGACTTACTACTTTATTTGGTGCCAACTAAGGTCATAAGCTGTATTTTGAAACCTGAAAAGAGCTGTTGCAGATGTAGCAAAAAAGGAAAGGGTTACAAAGCAAGTGGAAATCAATTTTTGTATATTAACATTTTGAATTATGAAAAAAAAACCTGTGTGTTTTATTTTCCTCTCCCGTGCTCCACCTTTCCACTAAAGTATTCGAGTCTCAGTTGTCAGTTTCTGTTTGGTGCAATTAGTCATTTATTGTTTGTTTACAAAATGCATTACAGAGGAATTTTGGTCCAGCTTGTTTGGCCTGAGACTGTGAGTCTGAAATGTCTCTAATTTCTATTTGGATTCTATTTGTAAAGGAGAAAAACCCTCTTCGGATATCTCTGTTAATTTTTCAGGTATGCTGACTGTATGATTCTCTTACTTCCTCAGCTGGAACTTGGACTTAGATTGCTCTTCACTGCAACTAATAAATGTCCAAATCGATTGCTAACAGCTGAGGTAAAATTTCTGTCTAAAGTCAATTGTGATTTAGTGCTTAGAATATTTGCAAAATAGTTATTCTAAAGCATAGTGTCTAAACATTTGCAGATTTACCCCCAAAAAGTTTCAATCAGCTGTGGAACATTAGTTACAAATTTCCAGTGGAGATTCATGAACGCCTTGAATTTTTTTTAAAGATGTCTGCCAGTAAAAAGGGCTGAAAAAGTACTTGAAGGTTAATGTTTAGAAACAGTAGTTTAGGATGGAAAGTAGACCATGCTATATTTATTTTAAAAAACTCAGCACAAAATCAAAATCCCTTTTTTTCATTGATAAGGGTTGGGGTTTTTTGCTATTCATGCACTTCTGGTATCTCATGCAAATGCATGAAAAATTTGATATACATGTCTAGTTAATTGTTTTTGTTTGAAAACCAAATAATATTAATTGTGTTTTGTTCCAGTCTTCTGCTCTCTACACCACTTTCGATGAGGTACTGTGGTTTATTTTTTTGTAAAAATATTTATCACTGTCAGAATTTAAGCACGTACACATTTCCCATTACTAGAGTCCAGAATACACTTTCTTATGTTGGATAAGACATTATTTATTGCATTTTCCAAATAAAAGATGATAGAGAGTAAACACTTTAAATTCAGAATCCTCCAGAAAATATCAAAATTAGTACAAATTGTAGTGAACAGACTATTTTCTTCTAAATGGTTTTATATTTAAATTTTTCACAGAAATAAACATTCTGTCATTATTTCTAGATTCCGTTATTAAAAATAAATAAATAAAATATTACAAGCAGAAATCTCAATTTTGCAAGTCTTTTGAATAATCTCAAATTGTCTGTCAGTAGTAATTAGGCACTTTGATTCTAGAGTGGCAGAAGTAATTGCTTAAAACTGGGGAAACTGGTTGCCTTAGTTGGTGCTCCTTCTTTGATTGTTTGGCTTTCAATAGCATAAGAAATTTCTATTCAAATTACTTTTTTTTTCTAGATGCTAGCAAAGCATTTGGATAGTGAAGTCAATCAGCTACCTGTAGTTCTTGAGGAGCCTGCCATGGCAAGTGTTTTGAAAGTTTTGTGGTGGTTTTGTGGTTTTTTATTTTTTCTTGCGTTAGTTTGTTGGGTTTTTTTTAATTTAGTAATATCTTTATGATGCCTGATAAGTATTTATTTCATTTAGCTTATATCCAACAGCTTAGAACCCGAAGCATGTTAGCCTTTTTCATTGTGAAGGGTACAAAGTAGAACCTGGCAAGTTATATTGGGTTATATAGGGCTACTTTTCTTTCTGAAATACAGACATCTCAGAGGTATTTGTTTTTAGACTTCTCAAGTTCAGCTGAATGGAGCAAAAGGAAAACTGATGCCTCGTACAGAGAAAATTCAAACTTATTCCTCATTGCTTCTGGGACACATCACAGAATCATTAAGGTCGGAAAAGACCTCTGAGATCATGGAGTCCAACCTATGACCTAACACTACCATGTCAACTAGACCATGGCACTGTGTCACATCCAGTCAGTGTTTCCTTAAACACCTCCAGGGATGGTGACTCTACCACTTCCCTGGGCAGTCCGTTCCATCATCTAATCACCTTTTCTGATGAGAAATCCTGCCTAATGTCCAGCTTGTCCAGCATTTTGCACTATCTGGGCAGATGGCACAAAAATGTAGCTCAAACCTACCAGAACACATTCTCCATCTTACCACCCAGATAGTCAACATGAAAACTAGGGGTGTTGAATTAAAGGTCTTTTGAGAATATAGAGGAGATCTGAGGTTACTGTCCTGTTGCCAGAGGCAGTGGAGGACTTGGGACAAAGCTGAAGGAAATCTGTTGTAAGCTCACACAGTATAGCGTGTGTATTAGTTTTGAATTTCCTCAGAAGCTACCAAGATGGATGAGTTGCCCTTTTTTTTTTTTTTGTCGTTAGGAGCATAATTTGCATTGGGGTTTTTTTCTGCAGATCTGAATTCTCCTTTCCTATAGACTTGATTACATACTTATCTTTCAGAGATATTCTATACACTGAACATATTAAATTCTATGTGAATACGCGTAGAATAGAATTCTGTACACTTGGGGTATGTTTCCACAGGAATTTCTTTGGGATTTCTTGAACCACCAAGAGGGCCCACGTATAAGAGATCGTTTAAGCCATGGAGAGATCGATCTAGAAACATTTCCTAGAGAAGTAGCTAATCAGATGGTTGCATTTGCAATTACTCTTCTCTGCAGATTTTCAGATGAGGATATGTCTTCTTTTAAGGTAGGGATCAATATTATGTTTTCAGAAGGTTTTTTTTCAGTTATTTGCCAAACCTGATTTTAGAGAGTTTTATGACTGAATCTTTCTTGACAGCTGCTTTTTGTGGAAATTGAGTATTCCTCCAAGTAAAAAATTGTGAAAGTGTGTTTTTCCTAGTTTTGTAGTGAAATAAGTGCAGAAAGTTTTCCAGAAGATTACCCTATCTTACTGTACCTTAATTCATTGGCTTAACCACTCCTTATTCACATGGTTGATCCATAAATAACAGTTAATTTTAGTTGTCAACTTGTGTTGATATCTAGCCTGTCTATGTGCTGAATTATCTGAAAGGTACATAGAACAGCTGTTGCTCACCCACTGAGGTATGTAGTATTTGAGGTTTTGTTTTTCTGAGATGCTATAAATTATGGTGGCTCACTAATGGAGGTGTTACTTGTATCCATACTTATACCGTGAATTTCTAAACACTTTTCGTCTAGCAGTGTGTTTCTCAGCATTAGTGACTGTTGTATTTGCTCTCCCCAGTTTCCCATTTATATTTGGGATTGCTTCTTTCAATGTCATACAGCAACCCATGAGATAAATCTTCCATTTATTAGTTGCAGCTCTTTTTAGTTTCTCAAGATGTATTATGTTCTGCTGCATTAACAGAATACTTACTTTTCTGTCAGCTGCTGTCAGTTTTTGTAGTTAAAATGTGCAAAATTGTGCTTTAACCAGTCACTGTGCTGATAACTTCTTTCAGCCCTGAGACATTTGGAAGTCTTTATTGACGTCGGTGCTCTAGGTAGCTTGCATAAAATATAGTCTAGGTCTGCATATGATTATGACAGTTAAAAGAAACTGTTGTGCATTGTCTGTGATTTCATAAATCAGGAACATATGGTCATAAAACCACTGATGAACTGTGCAAGTTGCTACCAATCTCGTTTTCACCCAATTTCCCGACTCAAGAAACAGGTAGGAGCTTCCATCCGTGAAATCATTTTGGTCCTTAAAATTAGGAAACCTTAAAATTAGTTTAATTGTTTTCTTCATGCTTTGATTGTCCTAAAAATATTAATATCTAAAATATTTTTAAATTTATTTTGTTTATGTTTCAAAATTTAAAGGAATTTGCAGTTGCTAAAATGAGATATAACTATGGACACTCCTGCTGATGCAATTGGTACTATGTTTGTGCTCTAGAACCCTGAATAGCTTTATTATTACAATGTTTGTTGTTCTGTAGATTTTTTCAATCTTCATCTGCTTTCTTATGTCAGAAACAGTGTTTGATCATGTCTGTAGGAATCTTGGATTAGGCCATTACTAAGGTTTTTATTGTATGCCAGCTAGCTGATTTAGGATTCTCTCATTGTAGCAATATTTACTTTCCATTGTCATGGCAGTTCTCTGCCCATCAGTTTTTCTATCAATGAACTGCTTGAGGATGTTCCTCTATTGATTTGGGATTGCA
>NW_008670572.1:15790-27641 GCF_000695815.1 Acanthisitta chloris | reverse complement strand
GACGAGATGGTCTTTAAAGTCCCAGCTCAAAGCTTGGAGCAGCTCGTCCCCTGTGAAGGCAGGGTGAAGAAGTTGGGGCTGTTCGGCCTGGAGAAGAGAAGGTTGTGTGGAGTTCTCATAGCAGCCTGTCAGGATCTGAAGGGGCTACAGGGAAACTGAACAAGGACTCTTCGTTAGGAGCTGCAGTGATACGACAAGGGACAATGGGTACAAACTGAAAGGGGAAATTTAGGTTGGATATTAGGGTAAAGTTTTTTACTGTGAGGATGGTGAGACACTGGCACAGGTTGCCCAGGGAGATAGTAGGTGCCCCAACCCAGGTACTTAGTGTTCAGTTCCAGGCTGGATGAAGTCTTGAGCAACCTGATCTATTGGGGAGGTGTCCCTGCCCATGGCAGGAGTTGGGACTAGATGATCTGTAAGGTCCATTCCAGCCCTTAAAATTCTATGATTCTGATTCCTCCAGTCTCCACAGCATTGCCCTTGCCCGGATTTCCACTTTGGTGCAGCTTCTACACAGTCACCTGTGTCATTCCCATTCCTGTGCCCAGCCTCAGACCCAGCAGGCTCCTCATGGCTGCTGTGCCCCATCTCCTGCAGGGGAAACCAAGGGGCAGGATGGGCTGGATCCACACCGTTGTCTTTCCCCTTTTTATGAGAATACTGTGTTGCCTCTTCCATTGATAACCCACCCTAGATGGAGCTGAGCATACGCTGTGATGTAGGCAGAAGTGTGGCTGTCTGAGGCCCCCTCAGCATCCCTAATCCTGGGCTTGGGGAGGCCCTTGTGAATCTGGAGGGGTGCTGAGTCCCTGTGCTCCTGTTGCAGCAGAGGCTGGATGGGGAAGGGTTATGGAGGCAACAGATGTCTGCTGGTCAAGGGAGCGAAATCACCAGGTGCTTTCCCACAGCTGGGCAAATAGCTGTGAGGGCATGGACTTTGGACAGGATGCTAGGAAAAACTACTGTACTGGATCCCCATGCCACTCAGTTTGCAGGGTCAGGCTCCAAGTGACAAATGCAATGTGAGATGAGGGCTCCACCATGCCTTCCTCCTGGAGACCCGTGATGGTTTGATGCCCAGATTTCTGCCTGCAGGTGTGTGCCTGCATGTCACCTGTGGGCAGAGAAAGACTTCTGCCAGAGTGAGTGATTATTGGGCCTGTGCTCATTTAAGGGAGGTTTTCAATGGCACTTCTAGAGGGAGAATGCATTTTTTAAGTACTGATATTAGAAAGGGAATAAAGAGTTAATTCATTTTAATATTAATATTTAAAGCTTTAAATTCTTGCAGCCTCTGCTGAGACCATGATACTGTAAATATTTTATAGTTGAGTAACAAAAGCCTATTCAGTCTGTAATAACTGTAACATAGATGTTACCATGAGCATGCAATATTGATGCTGATGTTCTTGGGGGAACCTCAGGGATGACTGGAATGCTTTGTGCTCTGCTAGAGACAGCATGAAAAGCCCAGAAAATCCATGTCAGTCTTTCTTGCCTATGGTAACACTGTCCTGCATAGCACCTAGGGTCATTTTTCCAGCCCACCCCTTTCAGCATACTTTTACAGCCTGTTTCTGAAGAAGATACATGCATATACCTGCCTTTTTGGTTTTCCTTGCTTTCCTTCCTTGCCCCCATATTAGTGCAGAATCATAAATGCTATGCCTTGCTACTTCTGGTCATGAGAAATTTGTAATATTTATATTGTGGGGAGAAGAGGAGTCTACACAGTGTGAGGACAATCACATGGTCACATTTATATGTGCATAGCACCTGTTCATGACTGGGAGAGGAGGCTGACTACACACCCATGGTGAGACTGCTCACTTCCAGCTGTGGTCAGAAAGAGCTTCCTTGGCTGCTGCTGCCATGAGTTGGGATGTGGCTGCTGAGCACTGCAGCTCCCTTGCTTGACTCCCAGAAGATGCAATGGCCTCCCTGTGGTGGGATCTGCCTGCCCCTTCTCATCAGTGCTGCTGTGAAGCCCGAGAGGCCACCAGGCAGGTGGAGACCACAGAAATTTGGGCATCCTAGCAGTCAGAGGCCAGAACTGGATGAGGCATGAGGAGTCCTTGCTCACCTTTGAGCTAGGCAGCTGTGTGGCTGTGTGCAGTGGGCAGAGAAAATACAGAGACAGCTTCAAATGTTGTCAATCAATGAACGTGTTGGTTGGATTTAATTAGCAGCTTCCTGGCCTTTAGCAGGAGTTGGGAGGTGCTGCTGGATCTGGACCATGGTGCGTGGGTCTCACACTGCTTGTTGCTGTGCTGTTGGTCTGGGACCATCATTGCAGCATGTACCCCCAGTGCAGTGTGGCTGCCTTTCCAGCTGCTGCCATCCTCTGTTCACACGGATGTTGCTGCCCCCATAAAGCCATTGTGCAGTGCTGCCCTGAAAGTGTGGACCAAATATTTGTGTCAGTGTCAGACAGGTGAAACCTACAGTATCCAGAGCTGGGTTTTCCCATTTGAGATGTTCCAGAGCCTATTGAGCTCTCCCTGCCTGTGAAAGAAAAGCTAAAAATCCCCTCCATCCGGCTGGTTTTTAATAACAAATGCAGCTGTTCTTTCTGTTGTTGTTGTCAGGAACATAAAATCTGATTTTAAAGACAAGGTAAAACGTTGGCTATGAAGAGTTTCTTGCTGACAGATCTTTGTGATGGGTTCTCTCTTTGCCTGGTGATTACACTGTAAGAGCACTGCCCGTGTAAGCACAATCACCTGTTTGTCCTCAGCGAGCCAAGTGCAATCTGCCTCACCCCTGTACGAGAGGGTTTTGTACGTGTATTCGTTTACATGGCGTATTCCAGGCAGATCCATACCCACATGCCTGTACTAAATCAGTCAAAGGTGGCATCATTAAGCTCACATCCTCAGTGGAATGCTGCAGAATGTACAGTGTGGGCATGTAGAGCGTGTCATGCCAAAGGTGCAGACACCAGCATGCCTGCTAGGAACAAAGGAGCCCGAGAAGAGTAATAATCCCTTGTCAGATCTTGTTCTGGGACTGCGCCTATGTCATTTAAAATCTCTAGCACTGGGAGTTTCTTCTCTCATCTCTGATTGCCATATTCCCTCCCAGGAATCCGCTGCTGCTCTGTCGTGTTTCGTGCTCTAAGTTTGTGTCTGCTTGGCAAATTAGCAACGATGTTGTTTTTCATGGATTGGACACTGGAGGGTGCTAATGCAATGGGAGCTGAAATTGTTCGAGCAAATTAAAGGGTTCCCCTTTGTTAGTTGTGAAATAGTTTTATTCTTTGTTGCAAGGCTTAAATGGAAAGACATGAATCATGGGCCTTTCTAGTAGCTGATCGTGCTCGGTGTGTGTAAAGCTGTGACCAAGAATATCAGTAAAGTGTTATGTCTGTGAGGGATTTCTTTCCTGAACCTCTATCAAACAAATCACTCATTTTATGTTCTACACATTTTTAAGTGTGTCTTTCGAGATTATGGCCTCGGGTGAAAATTATTTGAAAGTGTGACTTTCTAGTGATATAAAACACTTTATCTGGCAGAACTGTTGAGCTGTATCTGCTTTTCTACAAGGTCACTTTGGTTCACCTAAACTAATGTTGTGTTGCGAGTGAGGTGAAAAGCTGATAGTAGCTCATGTTGGAGGGGGAGGGGACACCCTGAACACCACCATTCAGGTCCCCAGTGTTGTGATCCTGTCTCTGGGGATGGACATGATGGAGCCTCAGTTTACCTTGCAACCACCATCACCAGGCCATGTGTGAGGGAGGTGCAGGATGGGGCCTTTCATCAGCCGTCACTGCTCGGTCAGGTGAAGCACGTTACAAAACTGAGCCCTAGCTCTGGTGTTTCAAATTCACTCAAACATTTTCAGCAGCTAGAAGTTACATTGTGAACTCTTGCAGCAAAGATAGTATTATCTGTGCTCCAGCTTTCTGCTGGACCAGGTCTTTGCTCTTCTCTGCCCTTGGCAGAAAGACACGAGGCCAACATAAGCTCCCTGTTGTGCACTCTGGCAACTCCATACTCGGCGGTGAGGACTGTGAAACTACTGCCTGAGCCAGTTTTCATCCTGGCAGCAGCAGAGGTATGATGCTGGCTAATTAATGCTAATGAGAAGCAGGGTGCAAAGCTGAACATAGCCAACTAATCACCACTGGCACCCCAACTATTCTGCTTAAAGCTTATACCATTCTGGACAGTCTTGCCCAGTTTTATACCTGCCTTTGCAGGTATAAAAGTGGTATTCTTGATATATGTGAGCAAAATAGAATTGGGTACAAATATCTTTTCCTTTGAAGACTTTCTTGTTCGATATGAGTGGTAAATGAGTCTCTGTCTCATTCCTTTTGCAAACGAATTGTGCTCTCCCCTCCTGGAAAATGTTGTCTTGCTGTATTATATTGGTCAGGTTTTGTTGTCTCCCAGGTGTTGCAATTTGCTTATATATCTGGCTGGTTCAATATTTATTTCTTTAAAAATACACTTTTTTTGTGTGTGTGAATTCCTCCCTGAAGATGTGATTGACCGTGGAGAAAGAGCCTGTGGATGAGGAAACCAGAATCTCCATTCTTATACCGGTGTAGACCTGCTGTTCATCTTGCAAACAGAAGCATGGGCAGTTTCACAGCACAGTTGCTTGGGTGTTTATTGGAAGCAGCAGCAACGTATCCAGTTGAAAGTTTATATCTTTGCGCAGAGTTTTAGTAGCTTATCGGAATAGGGTTATAAGGGGATGTGAGCAGAAAAGCTTTCTAAAATCATTGTAATAAGTAGTGGTACTGAAGGCAGTCTGCTTAAGAGCAGATAATGTAGTCTAAGCACACAAAAAGATATCTGGTTGACAGTGGGTTTGCCTTGTTTACCAGCTTTTAAGAGAAGACTGTTTCTTCCATCACACCTCCATGTTTGCGAGCAGAGAGCTGAGGTACACATCCTGGCGTCATGTCAAGGACCAACATGCTAGCTGTGGTGCCAAAAGGATTTGCAGTTGTGCATTTTATGTAGATGGTGTCCTAATTTGTCCCTGGAGACCTTTTTCCAGGAGAGAAGGTTAACAGACCTGTGTATGATCATGTTGAGCTTAAGCACTGCCAACTGCAGGACGGAATCTTGAGGTCCAACACCACCCCTGCTCCATGGCCCTGCATGGAAAGGAGGGCACTTTCTCCCTTGGTGGATGCTCGGTGCCTTCCAGTGTTCTTCCCACACTTGTGTAGTAGTTTTCAGCTACTTATAAAGGCTGAGTGAGTGGGGTCTCTGGGGTTTTCATACCATTTGGGGAGATTGGGCTGCTGTACATGAAGTCTCTTCTACTAAGAACCATTCTGGCAGGCAAAAATCCCTTGGTTCTAAGAGCTTTGTAGGGTTTCTGCTGATGAACCCCTGTGTGGTATCTCCTCCTGTCCCATGCACATCATGTGGGTTTCTGGTGGTGGTTTCTCCCAAACTCCTTTCTCACACCTCCCTGAGTTCTGATCCTCCTAGTTTGGAAAGGGGAAAAATTTGATTCACCCTGATTGTGTCAGACAGTGTATGGTTGTGTTTCTCCAGCCACTGCCTTTTTCACACTTCCCTCTCCCGCCCCGCGAGGCCGAGGAGCACAGCAGGTCTGCAGAACTCTGACTGCAGTGGGTCTGGAGGTCAGCTGTGTGGTTACTGAGCTCCCTGGTGTTCAACAAGTCCCCTTCATATTTTTCCCTTATTTTCTTTTCAGATCTATATTTACTTCTCAAGTCTCCCTGTGCCCTTTAAATCTTGCAGCATCATTGGTGTAGATAGGATTTGCCTGTCCCTGTGAAATGGCCATCACTGTGGCTGCCTGGCTTGCCTTCTCCAGCCCTTTGTGGGCCTGGGTTGGCCAGTTGTCATGGGCTGAGTGGCCAAACCTGCTTTGTTTTCTGCCTTTTTAATTAAAAATGGTTGGCATGAGGGGCTCTGCAGCAATGAAAGGAAAACGATGAAACTTTGAAGAACTTGGGGCATAAAGCTGATCTCTAAATTTTAATGTACTCATTGCACTTAAACAGTTGATACATTTTATTATTGAGCATTCAGGTGACCTAATTTCCCTTAGTACTGTACATTTAGCTTTATACATCTGCACCTAATTTGTAAAAAAGGACTTAATGAGAAACTTCAAACAGTTTAAATGTCAATTACAAAGAAAGCGAGGTTTTAAAGTTCCAGTAATCTGTCCATATTGGTCATCGAAACATGATCCCAGGTGGACGTTAATTCAAGACAGATGGCATTCCAAAGGCACAATTACAAAGAGCTTATATATTTTCAACACTAACAAGCTGTCACGCTATGTTGTAGCTACACTTCCAGTACTGTATAAGCACAATTGCTGCTTTATCTGCTGCGGACTCGGTAATAAAGGGGTTTGATTCCCCACTCTTGATATTGTCAGTGGGATTTTTGCTGGGGTGAACTGGAGAGCAGGGTTAGTTAGTGTGAATATCCTTCACTTGCTCAGTCTGTTGGGTCAGGGGTTTGTGTTTGTTTTTATGTTTTATTTGTTAAGTTGGTGAAATGCTCTTCAAAGAAAGGAGGGGAAATATTGAATATGGTCATAACAAGACTAGCTTATCACAGCTATATTTCTATTTCCTGGCAACATTAATTAACTTTAGTCTTATCAGCTTCTAGGCAATAGCTGTGATGATTTGTTAAAACCCCCAATATCCTGGATATTTTCAGTTAAAAAGTCATCTGAAAACCTTTGGAGTAATGCACGTTACTGGGAAGACAGAAGTCCAAGGGATTAATAGTAGTTTGCCTTGCGGTGGTGTAAGTGGACAGAAGCTTGGCTGGAGTCAGGCAGGAGTGCTACACCCTGTGCAAAAGGCTGTTTGAATTATTTTCAGGTTTCCAAAAGTATTCTTAAGTCCAAAGGCAGAGGTGGAGGAGCTGAATGAAGCAGGGTCAAGGCAGGGTTTCCATTAGACTGAAGCATCAACATGTGATGTAGTTGATCTGGTTGAAGATGTTCCTAGCCATGGCAGAGGTTGGCCTAGATAAGTTTTAAGGTCCCTTCCAACCCAAACTATTCCATGTGGTAGATGGCAAGATTTGTTGTAGAAGGACAATGTTTGTTATCTAGTTAGTCATTGAAGTGGGCAGTGATCTGTGTAACTGAACGATGAAAGTTAATTTGGTGTAATTTCCACTGTTTTTTTTGTTTCTTTCTTGAAACCAGGTCACGAAAAAGCAAGACTTGCATGTCTATGACTAGACGATGTTTTAATAGGCTTTAAAAATTCTGTGCTGTTAGCAGCTAGATTAATAATGCTCCCCAGGAAGGTTTTTAAGCTCCTATGGGCATGTGTATCCTCGAAGAGGTGCTGAGAATGAAGAGCTTATATTACTGGTTGTTTGTCTACCTGTCCCTGGAAAGTGGAGAAGAAAGCAGAAAGGCTAAGATGTTCATCCTTGGAAGGTGGGAATTAAGTGGTGAGCTTATACTCTTCAATTTTTGTTTTTTGTTAATGAATGTGGTGTGTTTTTTGAAAGCATCTTACCTGGCTTCCATTTTTGGAGGAGATGTAAGTGCTATTTGAAATATGCAGCTCGCCAACAAGCGAATTGGACTCCTGAGCCATGCTTGAAACAAAATGCCAATTTTACCTACAGTTTTACTAGGTTTCCTGGTTTTTGCAATGGCATTTGAATGGCCTCTAGTAATTGTTTTTAGCAGGAAAAAAAAATTCAAACAAAAATGAAAAACACAACCCAAAGCTCATTAGCACTGTATTTGGCATGCCATGAATCGTTAAATCTTTATATAAATGCAGAAGTAATTTGTAACAAACAAAATCCTTTCTTTTTTTAGAAAGATTTTCTTCTGACCTTTCTGTTCAGACTGCTGAGGTGCAGTATGTTTTCCAAACACCAGACATTATTACCAGAATATGGGTGGAACCAATTAATGTTTTAATTAAATATTATCTATAATTCTTGCATATTGGATATACTTAGTGGCAGTAAGTGGATATAATTAGGTAGAAAACAAAATACAATCAATAAATGCTTAGATAGGGGTTTTTAAACCTAAATTTTTTTTTTTAACCTAAATTTGATGCTAGTGTATGTTGCACTCAAGTGGTTTCCCCTTGGGTTTTCCCAGTGCTTATCAGGGTAACATACTGCAGTCTTTTTATTTAGATCAGGCTTTGCTTTGAGAGTTAACTAATTGTTCAAGCCCAAATGGGAAACTTTCTTGCACCTGGAAAATTAGGAAAGCAAAAGATGTCCGCATCCTTTCCCTGGTGGTTCTTCACCTGCAAATGTGAACTGCAGTGGTAATAAAAGTTTTGTGGACCTCATTTTATGTGAGATCATTAAGCGACAGGAGAATTCAGGGCTAGCTGCCCTTCATAATTCAGGACACTGAAAGGTGCCATTTATAAGCTCAAAGTGCCTGCAGGAAGGCAAAACAGGCTTGTAAAACCCATACTCCAAACCCTGAAAGGGAACCAGTTTGTACTCCTGGTTGCAGCCTTTAAATGGCAAAATTGCAAAGGTGGTGGGGATTTGGTTTAAAAAAATGGAAAAGCACCTGCTTCTCGTAGTTCATGTAATAGCCTGGGTTTTCACACTTCTTGTGTTGATATCTCTTTTGTCCCGAATGACCACAAAACATCCTGGGCAATGATCCCAGTAAAAACCTTATCGGTTGAACTGCTTAGCTGTTGGGCTTATTATCATTCCTACTATAGCCCACTGTTTTGCTGAGCTGTTAATTTGGCTATAAAGTAAGTTTGCCCTGACTTTTCAATAATATCTTGAAACTGGTGACCTTTGCCCATGATGTGGGCCAGACATTTTGCAGGGAGAGCTCTTGCCTCCTTATTGCTTGAGAAGGAGCGGCAGCATGCACAACACTTGAAAGGGGGTGATATACCAGCATACCCAGTCATCATAAAAGTGATTGTTACAACTCTAAGCAGTGTAATTTTCAAAACTCACAATATGCTGCAGCTTTATGGACTTAGAAAGCCTGAAAGGCACTTGAGTGGCAGCTCAAGGAAACATTGAGCCCAGTGTTCGTTCTTAGTGCAGGTACTGCTTTCCTTACCTGCTCCCCCGTTACTCCCCAGATAAAAGCTGGAGCCACTATTTTAAAGTATATGACTAAAATGTAGAAATTTCTATCTGGAATGAGACATCTGTATCTATAATCTTAAATGGCCGGGGCTGAGCCATTCTTGTCCAACACAAGGCAACTATACATGGCCACATTAACATCCTGTGACTGAAGTTACTTTGGTTCCCATTTGCACCATCAGCGCCTAAATTCCAGTGAAGACAAGAGCCAGACTGCACATCAAATCTGCCTGCAGTGTCTTTGCTTTATTAGTCTGTAATAGTTCCATACCTGTGTGCTTATGCACACTGATATCAGCAGCCACTGGCTATGCAGTGTGGTATCCATCCTGTCATCCCTCCTTATGTCAGTCACAAAGGAGCTGGTGAAGCAGCTACACTTCAGAAGTGTATTGGTATCACTCCATTTTTTGATGCTGCATTTCTAACACTGCACTGAGTTTAGGATCACTCCAGGGCCTTTGCAGAGTCGACTACAGGACTCAAACCTTTATGTCCACTATTAAAAGGCAGTTATGTGACTGTTTATGTTAGAACCAGGTGCTTTGTTGCCTGTGGACATGCTGTTACTTGACAAAAATTATTATTATTTCTTTAATTTATGGTCAAAATGTGATGAACATACTTACCTGAGTACCTTACTCTGCACAAATGTCCTGGCTGCCTTCAGCCACCACTGGAATTTCTGTGGGAGGATGGGAGTCAGGGTTTTCTGGCTCTCTGTAGGGATGTGTCTGTGGCAGCATTCCTCTTACTACTGTATTTTCTTTGTGAAGGACATAAAATTTCTAGCTGATCATGTCACCAATGTATTTTTAATGAGATTTTTGTGATATTTGTCATTTAAGTTCTCTAATTTGTAGTACATTTCTAGGTTCTATGGGTGCCTTTATTCAGACTTTATACATGAATGCATGCTTTTGTGGGCTTATTGCTGGAAACATTCACTGGTTTTTGTTGAATCTCTAGTGGTCCTAAAGCCCTGAAGGTGATTTGGGTTAGGTCAGTACCAAATAGTGACTTATACTGGCAGTATAAAATCTGTTTTCTTATTGATTGTTTTTTTTGAGAAATTGATAGATGTGAAAACCATTTAACAGTTGGGGGTTTTTTTCCTCCCCTGTTAAACTGAGCCACTGAGGAAATCTTCCTACTGCTACACGCTGCAATATGTCAGAAACACCGTTATGTTATAGTTGCATCATTATCTAAAGGAAAAATTGAGTGTGGGTTTGAAGTCGACAAGTGATGAAAGTAGCCCTGAGGTTGTCAATTAGAAAGCCAAGGCCTGGAACTGATAAGTTAACGGCCAGTTCCCTTCGCACCCCCTCGCTTTGCTGCCTGCTCCTGCCTCACCCTGCAGCAGCTTTACTGCTCAGGAAAGAAAGCAAAGGCTCCTGTTGGGTTTTGTCCCAAAGTTCATCTCACTGATATGATTTAGTTAAATATTGTCTGGTTGCAATGTTCTTAGTGTGGACAGATAGTTAAACAAGGAGAAATGAGATGCAGCAGATAGAAAACACAAATTCAAAATCATCTCCTCCTTTTTTTTTTTCTTTAATTAGTTTATTTTTGTTTAGATGTTGAACTGTTAAAACAGTTGTTTCAGACCATCCTCTTGCAGTACATTCAGCAAATTTAGCAGTGGTGCATAATTTAACTTCTACCGTATGTTTGTTTGCAGGTTTTAAAACCTGAAATTAAATGGCAGCCAGTTGGAACCCATGTGTTCCTGTTAAAAACAGGGGGCAACACATGTGGCTTTTCCTGAAGGGAGATACTGGTTCCCAAAGTTCATGCTATAATGTAATATAATACATAGTGTTTCAATTTCACTTGGGCAGGAGGGAACTGACATGTTGCCATTTGTCCTAAGAAACACATGGGTTTAGATAAACAGAAAACTATGGAAAATAACAGTCAGGATTTATTCAGATTTTATTCATTCTTGGTGTGCTGTATTGTGAGAACAACAGTAACTTTACGAAAAGCACTTGAAAGTAGTATTAGAAGCAGATATAATTCAAACAGGCATTGTGCAAAGAATAACGTCATTTGTCTTCAGTTGTTGAAACTTCCTGTACAGTGTGAGTTTTTGGGGTTGCAGATGTGCACCTCTCTGCAGCCTGAGGTTTGCTGCTTGTGGCACAGCTGCTTCGGTGACAATGGAAATTCAGGACTTTTTCCACATAGCCCTGTCTCAACCTATGTCAGATGGATAATAATCATGAATTTGAGAAGGCAGTTTGATTTGCAAGCACATTCAAGTTTTTGACCTTTCTGGTAGTTCCACTGTAACCAGCAAACATCTGTTGAGTAATAAAAAAATTGCAGTTGCTACTTACCTGCCACAATCAAACCAAACAGGGAGCTCCGAGCCTGGACTACTGCTCTGGAGTACCTCTCTCCTCCAGCCAGGCTTCAAAACATGAAGTAAATCTTTTCTAGCTTAATTCACAGGAAAAGAGATGTGACATCATATTAAACAATTCAGTGTGGGATGGTGCTCTCACCCAATGCACTAGCTTTGCCCAAGACTCACATGGTTGAGCTTTTTCAGTGCTTCACCAGAGAAGCAGTGCAGAAGAGGTAGTACATGATTTTCCAAAAGCACATGTTCCTTCTGTGCCCTACTTTGACTTCCTCCTTGAGATACATCTTTCATAGTACCCATAAATAATGAAAATATGCAATGACATTTTTAATTAGAGGCTTTGTTGTCTTACATATTGTGATGCTGGTGTTTCTAGTGCTACAGAATA
>NW_008670572.1:228-15763 GCF_000695815.1 Acanthisitta chloris | reverse complement strand
TCAAGATGAAGGGAATTGTATCTAGTTTAGCCTGGCTTATTCAGGTATCACACCTACCAGAAAGCATAATTCTGCAGTTTCCTCCTAATCTCATCCTTTGCTTGGATTGCAGCTTTGTCTTTGCAGGAATTTTCTGTAGATGTTTTTCGACTGAGGTTCTTCAATGGTGTTGGGTCAGAAAAGCTCATGTTTCAGAGGGAGAGTCATCTCTTTCTGGATTTTTCATCTCTTAACCTCTTTCATATGCTTTTATAAACCTGTCAGCCCAGCAGGGCTGTTGTGCAAGGTGCATTCACACGCTATATTTTATTTTTCTTGCTGGTTGACTGTGTTTTCTCAACCATGGTACCCTTTCAGTCTGAATGTCCCTCTCTTGACATGTGTTTCTGTACTTTTGTCATGCCTTAAGTGCATCCGTGTCTTTCATTGTGGATGAACATTTGATGTGTGTGCTGCCTGCTCACCAGTTTACACCAGTTACCTCCATACTTCCACAGCACATGAAGCATAGTGTGCTAAACAGTGCCCATCTTAGGGTGAAGACTGGTGGTCTACAGAGTTATTATCCTTAGCTTAGAAGGAAGAGTCTAGTTTTAGAAGGAAAAGTTTCTTTCTTCTCTGCAAGGCTGGGTCCACATAAATTCTTCAGCTGTCTAGAAATTTGCTTGCATTGAAGCACTTTTGTCAGAAGGTACAGAAGCCTAGTGTCAGAGGTTTTGATGCTATGGAGCTTTCTAAGACTAAAAATCAAGGGGACTCCTTTCCACCCACACTTAGAAGGAAGAGTCTAGTTTTAGAAGGAAAAGTTTCTTTCTTCTCTGCAAGGCTGGGTCCACATAAATTCTTCAGCTGTCTAGAAATTTGCTTGCATTGAAGCACTTTTGTCAGAAGGTACAGAAGCCTAGTGTCAGAGGTTTTGATGCTATGGAGCTTTCTAAGACTAAAAATCAAGGGGACTCCTTTCCACCCACATACTTTACCTTTTTTGACAAATAGAGCCAGAGCAGTGCTCCTTCCTTCTCATGTGAGCATTCTCAAATCCAAAGTTCCTGTCCCACTTCAAATAAATGTGGGAAAGAAATGAAAGTTATTTACCAAAAAGTGGTGTGGCATTTCCTAATTGTTTTTCATTCCAATATGGAACCTTAAAATAAGGGAAAACTTGTCTAGATTCAGTAATGGGAAACATTTATAATAGGTAAAACCATGTCTTATACACAAGAAATTTAAAAGACAAGAAAGGAAATCACAGTGCTTGCACAAAGACACGTTCAGAGTGAGAAAATGGACTTGATGTTTCTAGATTTTTAAATTTCTAAACCAAAATCGGAGGACACTTGCACTCTCAGATAGATATTGTTTCACTGTTTGAAACAATACAGACCTCAGTTAAGTCAGCTTTGTCTTTAATGTTAGTATTATTGTCTAGGACACATGCCATTAGCTG
Source organism: Acanthisitta chloris (assembly GCF_000695815.1). NCBI lineage: Eukaryota > Metazoa > Chordata > Aves > Passeriformes > Acanthisittidae > Acanthisitta > Acanthisitta chloris. The sequence continues at coordinate 14,316 of NW_008670572.1, read as the reverse complement.
AGTTCCCACAGGAGTTCAGCACCAATGTTCCTGAACAAGATAAACCAGGAAAGGAATATGCCATTGAAGGGCTGCATTTCCTTGGGCAGCTGTGAGCTTTTTTTAATCAGCTTCCCTGGCCACCTTTACCTGGAAAATGAACTGTTAACCTTAAAACACAACTGACAAATGGCAGAATCTAAGAAAGAAAAATAAAGGCATTGATTTTAGGTTTGTTATTACATTTTAGGTTTAGGTTTGTTATCTTGTTTATTATCGTGACTGTATAAAATGCCATATTCATTATGCAATGGTAATGGCAAAATTAAATGGTTTCAAATGAAGTGTAAACTTAGTGGGGGAAACCAGCAACAGTTTGGGCCTTTCTGGTACTGTAGACCTCAAAAATATTTGGAGGCCTTGACTTCAGAGACTGGAATTTTCACTCCCTCCCTGATTCATCCATTGCAATGCATGACAGGGTCTGCAGTGTGGAGAGGAGTGGCTGCAGGATGTCTTCACTCCACAACCATGAAGGGAATTAGTATAAAAGAGAGAGACATTGAAGACTTTTAACACTTTAGACACTACCTGTTTCTTTTTCAGACCACTTTCAGCCCGTTCTGCAACCAATAAAGATGCTTATGTTCTGGTGCTTTTGCATAAAATATTTGAGATGTAGGTTGTGCTGCTTTCTGCCACTAGTAATAGTAATGATGGCACATTCTTCCATTAAAGAAAACAATTCTGGAACTAAATGATAAGGAAAGAGCTGAACCCTGAGTCAATGAGATGGCAAAATTTTTGTGATCAAGAAATAATTAAGAAAAACTGTTTTCAAAATTTATATGGAGTGTATTTCCTCTTAAAAATATGCCTGTTAAAATTATGCCAAGGCCTAAGCTCACTGTAATCTGTTTAAATCATAAAAAACCTGAAGCAAAATTGAAACAGTGCTTCCAGGTTGTGGGTCGATCCATTCAGCTGATGAAAGTCAATGCCTAAACTCTGGAAACCCGAAGTGTTTGAAGTACTGAGTTGGCTTTTGAGATCAATAGTCTTCTCTGCAAGTACCAAGAGAATATTTTCTTCAATATATTCAATTAGCTCAGTTAAATGACTAATTTATTCAAACTTGACCAACTGGGAGTTGAAAGAAGCAGAAAAGCTTGTTCTTCTCTACCAATCTGTGAATAAAAGCTAATTATGAGAGGATTAGATTTGCTAATACTACAATATTGAAGGATATTATGACCAAATACTAGATTGGTGCTAATTCTAGCTAATACCGAGTTATTTTAGTAGATCAATTTTTAAATCAAATTGCATTTTTTTAGAAGTGTAGACTCCTTCAGATGGTGCTATGCAACTCTCTCACTACATTTTAGTTGCATTCCAGTTTCCATCCAAAGAAACATAAATCGTAAGTAAATACAAAGAGATAACTAGTAAGTAAGAACTGTGCCATACATGATTTTCTAAACAAACCCTGTAAAATTCATCTGAAAAAATGCATAATGAGGTATAGAAAAGTTTAAATATATATCAGCAGAGGTACTCTGTCCTTCTGGCTAGCAATAAGAAGTGCCAAATTTAGTGTAAAAGCTATATTTAGTTACAAAGCAACATGCTTTAGTGGTTACAAACTGAGAATTAACCTTCCTCCAAGAAAATAACTAAAACCTTTAAATGGGAAAACAAGATTCAAATTAATTATTTAACTCAAGGTTTCCCACTTGGTAGTTTAATTCATTCTTTTTAAGATAAGTGGCTTGAATGATTCAATCCTACTGAAAGTCATCGACGACTGAGGTATCTACAAATGAATGTAAACATCAGTGCAAACTTGACATAAGGATTCAGAAATTCAGCCAATAATGTGATGTCAGGAAGATATGAGGATACAATTTTCTGTCCTATCCATAAACATTTGGTATATGGGACACCCCACAATGAAATTTAATTACCTCTTCTGCTGATAGGATCAGGAGAAAAACATTGCTCCAGGCACCAGCAGAATGAGGGATGCAGGACAGGATGGAGAATGTCTCGGTCATCATGCCTTTGCCACAAAGAGACTGAGTCCTACTGGCTTTGGTCCTTGGTGCCTCAAACATTGTGACAGACACCATCATGGTTCCTCTCCTTCTGTTGGACGTGTTGGAAGTTGTACCTGTAAATGTCAGTTCATAACCTTTCATCAAAATGATTTGAAAAACCACTGCTTTCTGTTGCTGATTATTTAAAAGATCAATTTGGCAATTCCCCCACAAAGAGAGTCCATGAGCGGTGCTGAGTTTCCAAGAGGTGGTCCTTCTCCAACAGCTTACTTGACAGCATGGCTGGCTGAGTCTTCCTCGCTTCCTAGCCAGGATGAATGGCCTAGGCAGTAGAGAAAAGTGCTTGGTGCAGTGCTGCCAGACCAAGAAGTAAATCTTGGGGTGCTCCAGCACTGTGCTGTTTGTGCACCTGCTGCTATGTGCCTGGGTAACTCCTTTAGGTTTTAAGCTCTCATAAACATGAGTTCCTTGTCTTCAGCAGCCCCATAAGACAGCTGTGTAATGTAGAAGTAGAGTATTAGTAAGTAGAAAAGGAATTTATGACTGGAAGTTTTGCTGGGTTCAATCACCTGTTTCCCCAGCTCCCCATTTTCCCCCCGGTTATTTCCCCTGGTAGCCCTGTATGTGTTGTCCATATGTCCTGAACTTCCAGGAGCCTCCTGCTGATCACTTCTCTTGTTGACAAGCCCAGGTGAGGGTTTCTCTTAACCAGCCACCCGGCCCACTGCTCACTGCTGGAGGAACAGGGATGTAGCAATGAGGGGGGTGTAATGGATGAAAAGCTTAGATGATCATATTTGCATCCCCCAAACTATGAAGAAGGACAGGCTATGGGTTCATCCCAGCCTCTCTTGCTCTGCATGTAATCTGCTGTCTCCCTCACTGGGCTCTGGGGTCCACAAACCTGCTTGGGCATTCACTGTGACCGCGACGAGGCTTCGCGTGTTTATTGAAGTGTAACAGCCAGTGTGAAGGATGCTGAGATAAAGGCTCTGTGTTACCTGCCCTGTCTGTCTGTCTGGGGTCCAGATTTTTAAATATACTATTTCTTTGTAGTCCCTTTCAAGTGAAAATCCAGGTTTCACCATCTCTCCCTCAGATGCATCCACTGCAAATGATTAGCACACTATTTAGGTTTTTCCAGATCGATTTTCAGGACAACTTGGACTTTTTTTTTTTCTGTGATGTTTCTAAAACTGGCAGAAGAAGAACTTTTTTTTAAGCCTGCATATGCTGCAAAGAGTATTTTAAAATAGAGATTTTTTTTATTTTTTTTTAATCTTTAAGCATGTTTAGTGCTTGTATAAGGTGCCAGATTTTAATTACAGTTGGCATTTATAAGTGTGGTGCTGGCAATGGCAACCATATTGCTGAAAAAAGGCATAAATTTTGACACTGGCAATATGGGAACCCAGCATATGAGACTGTAAACCTCATTGCTTTCTGTTTTAATATGCTGGTTTAAAGGGAAGGGCTTTTAACGGTTAATATTTAACTAGAACATTTAGGGTTCGATATAAAGTTGATCTAATTTCAAACTATTTAGCAGTTTAGGTCCTATCAAAGATCAGCTTAGGTACTAACTTTCTATTAAATAGCCTTTAAATAAGCTTGCTTAAAGTAGGGAAAATAAGATGCTTCATTACAAGAAATGAGGTTGGCATCTAGCAGGTTTTCCATTAAGTTCCAGGTCACAGACAAATAAAGGAAGTATGTTAGGAAAAAAAACCTTTTTAAAAATAATTAGGGAGATGTCTGTTTTGTTCACCAGATGGAAAATCAGTAGTTGTGGGTGGTCTGTGCTGGATGGGGCATCTCACAATTGGCAGAACTATGCCTTTAACTTTTAAAGTCCTGGGACAAAATGTGAAAGTAATTGACTGTTCCGAATGCTCTCTCTCTCTGGATACCTAGCATGCTTTTAAAACCAAGATTTGGTGAGTTTCTGACTTTTTTTTTCTAAGAATGCTCAAGCTGTTGTGTCTAGTATTAGGCCAATTGGGTATATTTTTGGTAGCTGTTTAGTGGGTCTGTTGTCTTTTGTGTTTATGCCTGCGTGTGCCTGGACCTGCATGCACACAACTGAAATGCCACAGCTTTGCAATTCTCCTTTAGCACATGATTTTTGTAATATTGTCAGTGTTTGCTGTGTTCAGAGTATACATAACTGTTGGTTAACATAATTTGTTTCTTTCCTCTAGTTCATTCTGTTTTAAGGTATTTAAATCAACCCATTTGCCAACTGACTAAAGAAAACAAACTTGCAACCTTATTTTCACAAACAAGAAGAAAATTCCTGGTTTAAAATAATTCAGGTGTTTGCAGAAGTATTAAAAATCCATAGCATTCTTTTTTTTAATGTGAACAAATAAATCCAAGTGTGCATGTGAAGGTAGTATGTGTACATATGCATATTAAATGCAGTCATTTATGAATGTGGTATAATCTTCTTGGTGCAGTTTGTAACTGTGCTTGCTGTTTCAGAACTCATACTTAATCATTTCCAGATTAATTCGAGAAAACAGCGTTTCAAATGTGGAAGACGGGTTAGAAAATCTTTGTATTCACATTAAGAATAACAGATTTTATTATCTGAACTGCCAAAAGATTGTGTTCTGTTCAGTGGTAACCTCTCAGAGAATGAGACAAAACACATTTATGGCATAGGTGGCAATTGCTTTATATTTACCTTACTTTACAGACAATTTTTTGCAGTTATCTATATGAATGGCCACAAAGAATTGTGTGTGTGTGTTATATCTGTATTGTAGCTTGTGTTAAACTGATCCCCACACTTATTATGTAGAAGCATTCTTGAAGATAAGTGAGGCACTCAACTTAGTGCCTTCTTTGTAAAATCCCTTTTGCTATGCATGACATGTACTCTGTAGTTTTTTCCTTGTAGTAAATTATAAAGCTTTTTTCTTTCCATGAATCTCCTTCCAAGAAAACACATACAGCCTAATAACACTCGCCTTGAGAACCATGCATTGCCTCCACTACAAAGCCTTGTTTTCATTGAAGAGATAATTATAATATGGTTTAATGTTCTTGTCAACCCTGAAACACTGTCCCTAAAGAGTGCTATTCTGGTGGATGTCTTTTTGAAGAGAGCTGAATGTGGCTAAGAGAACATACACATAGCCACACACTTTTCTGATAAACCAGGACAGATTTTTAATACAATAAATGCTCTCTGAAAAGAACTGCATGTTTTCTAAGGTGCTGATTCAGAGCTGCATCATCTACCAGAGTACACTGTTAAAAATATGGAAAATTTTTTTGAATTTATTTATTTTACTTTCTTCTCTCCCCATCCCCCATTACATTTATAGACTTTCAAATTATATGAGCACATAAACTCATCATAATAATGAAAATGTTTTTAATGTGCTTTGAGGCACAGACTTCAAATGAGTAAAAAATGCCCAAACTGGAACACAAATGGTTCTTCCCAGGCAACAAGCACGCTTGGCTGTTGATATGCTGTAATTTTCTGCTTTACTTAGTGAAAACAGCAATTACTTATTTGTTCCATATCCCCCCCCAGCACAGATGCTCCTCAGTCTGTCCATTTTCCGAGCACCAAGCAGGCTGTGCGCGCACGGGGATGCGCGTGCTTGCGTTTTCAGTGCGGCGCAAGTCAAGTTTTCTCCTTGTGTGCTGCACTGTTAACAGCATTTATTTGCCACGGATGCAGGTTTACCACCAGCCCAAGACAATGGGGTGCCAGAAGCAGCTGTGGCTGTGAAGGTCTCACTGTTAGCTCTCTCTCCTGCCAATGGCAAACGTTTCCAGGTGCAGCTTTGCAAAGCATCAAGCTGACCTCGCCAAGCAGTGCAAGGACAGATAAAAGCCTGACGGTCACACTGGTCAAGGCTGAAGTCCACTCAAACAAATCTTTAACAACATTTGTGCTGTATTGTCTTTTGTGGTGGTCTGGTGGTTGTGAGCACTGTCTGGCGCTGTTAAAAGTTACATAGTCTGATCAAAAAGGCTTTGAGGGAGATGAAATCACAGGCTGGCTGAAGGCAATGCAAAATTCCCCTTGGCTTCAGGCTGTCTGGGACTTCTGCCTTGGGTTGCAAAGCCCAGTTAAAGGCTGCCACACCACAAAAAGTACACATGACCAAAAAAATACCACTGGAAATCTAAGAACAACACAACTCTCTCACTCCTTGTATGACTGTTAGTGTATACAAGAAACTGTGTGGCTCAGCACAATGCAACCTGCCGCTGAATCAGGTGCTTGGGATCTTGATAGTAATACCTAATTATTTTTGAGAGCTACTGTTCAATGAGGAATACGAGTGAATATGTTAATTAATCAAAAAGCATTTTAGTAAGTATTTAATTAGCATAATTCTGGAGAGGTACTATAAATTTGAATCTTCGTTACAGTCATCTCATGCTTAGCAATCCATTTGCTTGCTCTGAAGTCAATGGGATTTGTAATGGTTTTTTATTTGAGGAGAAATTACAAAGTAAGACCTTAAATTAATATTGTAAATAATCTCTCTAGGGAAACTTTTCACTGCAAAAAAACTTCCTTAACAGGCAAGTCTGAAAATGTTTCTGGTGCTGCACAGTTTAAAAATACACTTGATATTTTTCCACACAAGTTTATAGCTTCAAGATAGATAGCCACCATTCAAAGAATAAGAATTTCTGGCAGAATTAACAGTTTACAGTCAAGTATGTTTTGGTTCCCCTACCATTTTTCTTTCATTTTTAATGGAAGGAAAAAGTAGACTAAAACCTCAATATTAGTTGATGAACACAGACGCTGAGTGTCCTGAAAATAAATTAAAAATGACATTTTCCCATTGCCCCTTCTTTTCATAGCTTTGGATTTGTTACTGCAAACACAATTTTTAGTGTTTGTTTTCTTTTCACAAGATGCATTGTGTTCCTACCTAATTTTTTTTTGTGCAACTCAGCACCGAACGTTTTGATTAATATTGCTTAACTTAAGTCTTGGGTTTGGGGTTGTTTGGGCTTTTTTTCCTAAACTACCCCTTTTCTTTTTTGAAAAATAAAACCACCATGGGATTAAATATCTGACAAGAACATATAGGACTTTGCCAATAGATGAATTACATTACCTTAATGTACCGATGCATTAGTTCGATAATTATATTTCCTGATTTTTTTCAGGCTATATTCTCAGTTTATTTTTAAAAAATCTTTTTTGGTTTAGCTATGATGATGTCACATAGAAATCCATTGCCACATTAGATGCTGCTGCAATCGCAGCTAAGGCTCGGTGATCCCTGTCCAACAGACAGGTGTCTTTGTTGCTGTATTTCCTCACAGATTTCCCCCTCTAGGAAAGGCTGTGTGGAGGGATACTTCCAAACAGCCCATTTTGTGCAGTCCTCCTCCCGCTGCCCAGAGGCACACTTGCCAGGGCAAATGTTCCTGCTCTGTTGATAACATATCCTTAATATTCCACTCTCCTTTTCCATGGACTTTTGCAGATAAGGAATTGTTAAATCTCTAAATACTCCCAGTGTTTATTTGAAGTCATCTTGATTTTCAACACCTAATGTTTTTGAAGGCACTTCATTTTCAGTTCATAGCCAAATGTTGAGGTGGAGAGAGCTGCCTGGAAGGCTGCATTGTTGAATGTTGAGGACCAAATCTTGTTTAAGTGGGTAATACTGTCCTTGACCCCAATTCCTCTGGACATTCCCATTGGTTGCATACTATTGTTGTGAGATGCAAACTGATTCACTAGTATTTTCTTTCCTTTTAAAAGACTGGAGAAAAATTTTGCTGAAGTTCCCATTTGATATTACTAACATTTTTTTCTTTTATGATCCTGGCATTCTTTCAGCCTCTGTATCTCCCTGCACTCAGCATTCTTACAAGTTCTTTTTATGACGGGAGACTGCAAAGACTTGCAACAGCTCAAATCAGCTTCATTAAGGCTGGAAAGTAAGATATTCAAGATATTCAGGAGTTAGAAAACATCAGAATTTAAATAGGTGATGCAGTTGAATTTCAGCCCCCTTATATGTTTGCATGATTTGTCTTTTAAAATCAGGATCATACATAGGTTTTTCTACAGGACCCCTGCCTCAGTGAACAGGATGGACGATGCCGAGTTAATGAGCAGTTATTCAATATTTTGTTTTCTCCTAATTTTTCAATGTGTAGCCCTAGGCCTTATTTACTGCACACTATTGAAACCCTGCTGTGAAGACAGAATTGTTAATTTCCTCATGAGCTTTTCTATGGCACTTATTGCTATAAATATCTGAATGCTTAACAAACATTAATTAATTTATTTTCAGAAAACCCTCGCAAGGAAAAGGGCTGGTGTTACTGCTGTTTTATAGACAAGGAGCTTAGGCATAGGGAGATGAGAGTCTTGAATGCCCCATGAATTTGGGTGCTCAGTTGTCAGCTTACAGTTAAGCAGGTAGAGATACGTATTTCAGCACTCAATTTTGAGGTACCTTGTCACCAGAGCAGAAAAGTAGCATCAGGCTAGATAAATAGGCTTTCTCTACTGTTATTAGAAAAGCTATTGAGATGAGCTGTGCAGGGAGTACTAGTATCATTTATTGCATTGTTAGCTTTTATGTGTGGAAAGAACACAAGCCATGGGCATAGAAATCCTCTTCACCCGTACTCTTTTACTTTTGAATGTCCAAATGAGTTTAAGTCTGTGTCAAGTAGAAAATTCCAAAGAGTGGATCATGGCTGTGACTTCACTACACTTGAGAAGAGCTGGAAATACATAGAAGATACCATGAGCAGGGAATCACTAAAACCTAGGCAAGGAGAAATACTGCAGAATACCATTCCTCAAATCACAGCTTTTTTTCATGAGTTTAGTATCCTTACTGTGGGTTTCAGTAAAGTGGTTTCTTCTACTCAAGATTCCAAGTTCTTAGCCCTTTATTGGAGTCACTTATCTAAACTCTTACACCCAAAAGCAGTTTGGAATTTGATTTAATTAGGTAGGACCCTTCCAGAAGAGGACAGAAACAAAAATGTTGACAGAGGTGTCCTCTTACTTTAGAAATTGCTCTGTGATAAGAAGCAATGGCATGAGTTCACTCTTATTTTTGAGATGATTCAAGCTTATATTTCCAAAACACTGCTTTGACTAGCAATGGGTTAAACTATGACTTTCTAGATGAATAGGTAGAGGCATTCACTTGGTAGGGGGCAGACCCAGTTCCCGTCCTTGCTCCAATTAGTTATCAAAGTAATTGGTATTAATCAAGCATTGGTTAAAATAAGAAAGTAGTTTTTGGTTGTGTCTTGTAGACCAGCTTCAAAGGTCATGCTTGGACTTGTTTGTATCGTCTCGCTCAGATGCAGTGAATATGTGACTGTATGCCAGCTAGCACCACTTCTGCAGTGTGTCCACCAGTAAGGGCAAGACCTTAAAAAACCTCTAAATGAACACACAAACAAATAAAAAACCTCTCAGGTTCCTACAGACAATAATCTTCCTTATCCGGTCATGATTAGCGTTGTCCCATAAAACATTTCTGGCAGTTTCATAAACTGTGTGCCCCCAGGGCTGAATTTGGATTACACAGAAAAGGCAAATTGGTTATTTTCTAGCTTTCTGTTAGTTTGCCTCACAGTCTTAGCAGTAGTATTTTAGTGGAGTTTTTGCACATTGCTAAGAGAACATTTTAGCCTGAAATGATACTGGACCCCACATGGTTTGCCAGTGTGGCGAGAGAGCTGGAGAGCACCAAGCTAAAAGGGCAACGTGCAGGTAGTACTGCAATACTACACTTACAGATATGCATGTGGCACCAAGATATTAGGCACTGCTACGCTGTCAGTGTCCTCTGCATGGGCATTTTGTCTGCTGTGTGGCCTGGGGTCACTGAGCTGCTGCCCCTGCCAGTTTTGCACTGTCAGTACCCAGCGCTGTCAGTGGGGTGAGAGGGTGCCACGCTGCTTCCTCAGCACAGAGCAGACAGAGAGGAGCCTTGTACTCATGAGAGGGGGTGTCAGCAAACAGGACTGCAGAGAGTGGAAGGAAAACAGGGATTGCAGTGCCCTTAGGGCTACTTTCTGCTGCAGCTTTTGGTCACAGTGTATGAGCCCCTGGTATGAGGAGATCACAGAAGCCACAGCCTGCCACTCCCACGGACTTATTCTCTAACAATTGAATTGTAGTTGGTAGTACTATAACACTTTCTGTTTTTTTGGGAGGGAGGAGGAATCTCTGCAACTAAAGATGCCCAGGTGCATCAGGGGCCATTGCAGGTGATGTGATGCTTTGTGCTGCAGCTCTGTCTTGTCCTCTCTTCCTCAGTGCATTGTTTCAGTCCCACTCCCCATCTAAGGCTTCTCATTTACTTCATCCATCTTGCCAGGCTAAGACTTACTTTCCACTTAGGGCTCAGCATTTGGGGGAAGGTTTTGGGGAATGCAAAAGCAAAATCTTCCCACATTTTCCCAGGACTGCTGGCAGTCACTGTCATGGGGCAGGAGGTTTGAGGTCTGTACTTGAGCTGTGCCATGGAGCTCCCTTGAGGGGATGGGATAATGCACAGTCTGGTCTGACCAAGGGCTGCAAGTGGAAGGAGCACAGCAAAGCCTTTAGCTTATTATCATCTTAAATGAAACAAATATTCCCAGCCTATAGTGAACTGCAATTTATCAGAGGTTTTTAACTTGGCTCAATTTGGATGATTTCTAATGAGCATGACAAAGACATGCATAAAATGCAAAAGACACCCAGTACTCATTGCTAAGTTGGAAGTAATTTGTAACACTTTTTCAAGGTCTTGGCCATTTCAATATGCAGAAGAACCTCACTCTTTGAAATTGCCTGTTAGTACTGTAACATTTTCAGGACTTGAGCCTAAAGTCGACATGTAGCAGAGGCAGTTTCTGTCCTTGCTGTCAGCAAAATAGTGTGCAACTGAAAACGAGGACTACCTGGCATCATAGGCCACGGCATGGTCCTACTGTAGATAGTCCACTTCCATGAGGGAAGCTGAATGTAGAGAATGGTGTTGCTGTGTCAGTGGAGAAACAAAACTTACTGCAGGGAATAAAATGGGTACTTTTCCAGGTTGCAAATTCCAGAAATTTCAAAGAATGGGTCCAAGCTGTGGGCAAGCAGATATCCCTCTCCAGTGTTCAGGTTCAGAGCTAGCTAAATGTGCATGTTGAGGTTGGTTTTGTTAACAAAAAGACCAACATCGCTAATGCAGGCCCCCTGCTATTGGAACACCAGTGTTGGACTAACAAATTAGCACACAAAAAATCTGCAGTTGCAGAAAAACTCCGGTGTCATGATTGTAACAATTGTTTACATCTTTCTACAGCAAAAAGGCTGTTTAATCATGTTGAATTGCAACCTTGTGTTCAGATAGTGGGCTCTCACATTATTGTCTTTGTGAAGATGAATTGTCACTTTTCTGATCTAGGTTGCTCTCACAACAAAGAGGCAGTAAAGCTTTCTGTTTGAAATAGAAGTATTTCTTTTGGTGTTAGACTGTGCAACAGTTTTCCCTGTACGAGCCCTAAAGTTGAGCCTTTACTAATTGGTACTGAAATGAAAATTAATCTGTGAGAGATGGGAATTCACAGCTGAATTCTAATTACTGCAGAGAAAGTAAGCAAAACTGTGCTTGGGCTGTGTGAAAGCACAGCATAGGAGTGTAATGCTCAGCTCGAGCTTGTTAACTGGAACTGATGTCCTGGAACAGCGGCTGGTAGCTAGGTCATAGCTGTGCATTTTGGAACCAGCCATGCTGGTTGAGAATGGCACCACTCCCCATCTCACTGCCACTCCAGGAGAGGTGATTGCTCCCATAAGTCTGCCTGGGAGAAGTTCGATATGCTCTAATGGGGCTCACTGTGCCTGCAGTGGGTTGGGGACAGCCATGCAACCCTTCCCACCAGCATGGCTGTGGAGGCAATTGCATCTGGCCCACGGGTGATCCCAAGCACTCCAGGCTGATGCCATCCCAGGTTAGGTTCAGAAGAGGACATCTGCCTGCAGCCTTCAATCACTGAAAGCAGTAGGTGTCCTGCTGGCAGAGGTTTTATGGCCACTGCTTAGCACACTGCTCCCTGGAAAGCATTTCATGTTCCTCTTTTCCCTCTCCCTGGCTGAACTGCATAGACTTTCTTACCACATGGATACTCAGTCAACGGAAACAGATACCTCATCAATTTAATAAAGGTGTTTGCTTTTTACATGTTCTCCTAGAATAGTAAATTAATCTTCTGAATGATGTGCTACATCTCTACTAAGCTCCTGTGCAGGTAACATTAGAGCTGGTTGAAAAACATAAAGCAAAATACCCAGTTTTGGAAAAGGATGCTTTTTCCCTCTTGGTATTTCTGTTGTTTAAAGAAAAATTAATTTTTTTTCTTTTTGTTTTTCTTTCTTTCCTTGCTCTTGCTTCCTCTTACACTTCCCTTCTTTTCCTATTTCTAGTTTGCATTTCTGAAAATAGAGAGCCAGTAAAATGAAAATGGTAGATTAGGCTTCCAGTTTTTCTTGGCCTTCCAATTTTGACTGGAATAGCAAAATAGCTTTGATGGTGGGTTTGGGGTTTTTTAATCAACCCTTTCTTAATTAAAAAAAGAAAATCAACCAGCTCTAGTGAGTAATGGCTTCAGAGTACTCTTGACAGTTGTTCGTAAGCAGCAGTAAATGGTGATGAAATCCTGTAGCAGCAGTACGTAGGCTTGCACCCTTCTGTTTTGTGTAGTGGTCATGGGGAAATATGATGCTGAACTCATACCCCCTGTGAAATGTGGAATTACTGTTTTCACCAACTTCGGCTGTTACTGTAAGGAGCAAACCCAATCACAACTAGAGCTGTGCAGAGTAAGAAAAGATCATGCCTTTTGCAATCTCTTTTCTTATAGACTTGTAAGATTTGGTTTGGATTAGCAAATGGTGATAAATGCAGATTTTTACAAAAATATTTTTTAAAAGACTTAGAAAAACTTGAAAATCTGATGCCAAAAATACAGGTGTCCATCTGGTTCTTTGGCAGACACTCATTTCCTCTCTTGTTCTGCTCTGGAACCATGGCACTGTCTTGGCCCTGCATATTTAGAGGGAGTTAAGCATAAGAAAACAAGAAAGGCTGAACTTGACAAAAGCTGTACTTGGCAATTATCTTTGGCAATGCTCAAGTCTATTAACTGTTGATTTTTTTCCCAATAAAAAGTAGAAATTAAATCCTACTGTGCCCATTGGAGACTTTTTCCAAAGGAAGAGTTACTGATGAGCTATTCTTCCATGATTGTGCTGGTTTCTCCAAGTAACAACACCGACGTGTGTTTTTCTCAAAGTGAGTAATTTGCATAGCATGCTTTTGGGGGTTTCTGCTGCTGCCAAAGCTAATTTAATACTCATTAAAGTACTGAGCAAGTCTAATCCAAAGCCTTATGAGCCTTCAATGCAGGCCCGTAAAATGTGCAGATTTGCACTTGCTGGGCAGCTCCAGGGAAGACATGCTGTGGGAAGAGGGGGTTGGTATGCATCCTGCTATCACAGAGCTGCCACTGCATAAGGGGCAGTTTGGAGAAGATTCCCATCACTGTGGGCAGGGGCATCTATCCTCTGGTATCCTACCCACTGGAGCCACAAATGATGGTGACTCTCCCATCCCAGCAGCCCTCCCAAGCTATGCAACAGGTCCTGGAGTTCCACGAGGGATAGGTGGTGTGGACGGGTGTTATACCCTGGCTGCCCTTTGCCTTGTGCTCACAGAGGTGCTGGGCTGCTGAGCTGTGCCACCCAGAGCCCTCTTCCCAGGTGGGGAGCCCACCACCTGCTCACCCCTGGCACTTCATCTCGCGTGGAGTCTGCAGCGGGTGAAATCACGGCGCTGCCACCACTTTATGTGGGGCTGAGGTTTTACCCAGCCTATTGTAGGTGCTGAGCAACCTCCACTCCGACTGGGGCTTAGGCAAGCACAAGTCTAAGGTGGCACATGCATCGTGGGGGCAAAGCAATGTGCCTGGGCAATGCCAGCTGTGGCTTCTCCTGCCTGCATGGAGCCAGCAGTCTGGGTGCTGCCAGGGTCACGGA
>NW_008670572.1:0-218 GCF_000695815.1 Acanthisitta chloris | reverse complement strand
GCTGGGGCTGCCGTCGCCCACCCAGTGACCTCCCTGTGGAGCTGGGATTCTAATCCCTCTTTGGGCCCCACACCTGGCAGGCACAGTGTGAATCCCAGGACCCGCAGTCAGCGCTGTGTTCAACCAGTCCGTGTCCCGCTCGCTGTTGTGCGGGCGGAGGGGTGGGCGCAGGGGGAGCCGCTAGATGTCAGTGCTGCCCCGGCGGAGCGGGGCGAGGC
>NW_008670571.1:6991-11795 GCF_000695815.1 Acanthisitta chloris | reverse complement strand
GTTATGAGAGTACAACATTTGGATGAACTTTGGTCCAAATTAATCCTAATTTGTGAACACAATTGATCTGCCAGCAATACTTTGTTTCAGCAGAAACTATATAGATAACAAGCACAATATTGTGTGACTGAGTTTTTGTCAAACCTCTCTCTGTTTCCCATGAACCCTGCCAGCCCCCAGAACATGTGGGGGGTGGTGAGGATGAAGCCAGTAAGCTTAGCATGTAGCTTGAAATCATTTTGAATCATCAGACTGTGGAGAATTATTATGCCACATATAGCACACCTTCTCAAAAATGGCAGTAACTATTAGTATTAGTTACTCATATTAGTTGCTCCTAAGAGACTGGAATGCCAAAACTGGATCAGGTGTAGCCTATTTAAAGACTGAGATTAAACTCATGGTGCTTCATGCTTCAGTCATTCTCAAGGACACTTCACTGTGTGTAACTACCAGCCATCCATCTCGTGACGTTATTGTGTTATATTAAGATAACTATCATTCTCTGTATTTGCCAATAACACTGAAAAAGGCCCTGATTCTATGGGCAGCCATGTTATTTGTTGCCTCCTTAGAAACATGCATTTTTTGCCTAGTAAAAAAAAATAAATCTTTCTTGAAGATGTTTCCCGTAAGAAACACTTTACTGCAGTATTTTCTTTTTTACATGCTTACATAGTTCTTTTCTGTGACTATGACTTTGTGGTGTCCAGTTGATGAGTTTGGGAATCATAATGATCATCTACATTTTCTTTTTGGGAAAAACAAATAGTAGTTGAGTCACCAGAGAGTTTATTACTAATTGCACAGTAACTTGAACTGTTAGATTTAGTCCGGTCATTCAGAGACTTCATCATTATATACTAAGTTTGTGATATTTAACATTTTTCATTAAATAGTAACTTCTGATTAATTATTTGATGATGATTAAGCAAAAAAAAGAATTCCTAGTCAGCCCTGAGAATATCAGTGATATGTGTTTGCTTTGGATATGTCTAATATAAGCTGAAGCTTTACAAGTGGTGAGAGATTTTTTCCCTCAAAATCCCTAAAGTTTTCAAAAACTTGCATGAGCTGATAGAACTGTGCTACACATAAGAAACTGTCAGGCTGGCAAAGCAGCAATGCAAAATAGCTAACCTCTGGTTTCCTTTGGAATTTATTAATGGACTCTAGCATTAATTTTCTTAGCAGAAATACCCAGGAGCTAACATTCTACTATTTCAAAGTATTTCTGCCAACATATCATTGCTCAGGAAACAAAGCTGTGCTCCCGACACTCCCCCCCAACCCCCAGCAGATAATTCCTGACTCTCTAACAATTTTTGTCAATTAAATACTGCAGCTTGCTTTGGTGACTCAGTAAAATATTTCAAATATGAGTTGTCACTCATCCTGTTATTTGCTGACTCTACTTATGGAAGTAGCCAACAACCTGTTCATCTGCCAAACAAATAAAAAATCAAACAGGGTAGATTATACAATTGCAATTCCATAGAAATTATTGCAGCAGTCAACTCTTGTTGGTACTTGTAGATATAATTACAGGACAATTATTATTGCATGTTTCCAAAGTTAGTTTTGGGAGTTACTGAGCTTTTCTTTCAGAATTTCCCAGGAGCTCTAGACTGTGATTTTTTTTCCTCCATTTAAAGAATTTCTAGCACCCTAAAACTCTACTGACAGTCCCTTGTCTGCGTCCTATCCATTAAATTTTTTCTAATAATATCTTGAGAGTGAGTGGACCTGTAAAATCATACCATCCTGATACTTAACAAATGCATAATATCAGAGAAGGACAACCCTGGGCAATAATGTAAAATTTCTAAGGCTCCAAGGTGTCCTATAATCAGCAGGATGCTTTGTCACTTCCTGGTTTAAATGAGTTTGGGTCTACTGATTGTCATACCTCGATGTCCTTGTGCTTGACAATACTACTCTGGCACTTAGACTAGATTGGCCTCATTTGAATTTCAAGTGCAACCTTTGAATTCCCATTGTTTTGCCAAATTATTGGTTTTGGTTTGTTTAGTTTTTGTTTGTTTGTTTAATAACTTACTATTCCTTAATAGATTAAGGATTATATCAGGGCTGGAAATATCTCTTCTTATGGAGAAGGAAAACAGAAAAAAAGTAAACATGATCATAAGTTGTCTCCACCTCATAGCTCTAGTGATTCCTTATTAGATGTTAACCATCTTCTTTCCAAGCCTCATTTGTGTTCCTGTCTGCTGTCTGCAAATGTTCCTCCTGACCATGTGATTGTGCCATACTTCAGAAATATATTTGTCTGGAAAACTGGAATCCTCCTGAAGCAGATTGGGAGCTGCAAGATGTAGTTTTTCTAGGTTTTCTTTGTCTGATTTGTTGATGTGAAATGTGCTTCATAAAGTATCTGTATCATAATATATGACTTGGTTTCTGAAAATGTGGGGAGCTGATAGCTGTTGCTTCATTATAACAAAAACTTTGTAAACAAACAACAGAAATCTAAATTGCAGCAATTCTCAAAACAAAAAGCAATATTAGAAATAGGACCTGAGTACAAAAAATGTGATACTGATGTAGGGGTCATCGAAGAATATCACAGTTGCAACTGGGCATGACTGTCACCTACAGTATTTCTCAGGAAGATTGTCTTCATTGCTGTGTCCATTTGGTTAAACACAGATGCAACAAAGCAGACTTTAGTTGTGTTCTACAAAATCTCCACTTGTGATTATAACTGTCTGCGTCATGCTTTTAATTGTTGGATAAACCTCTTCAACTTGAAACATCTGGCCCGAGGGACAGAAACAGCTTAACAGTAATTCTCAACCCCCTGCTTGAGTTGTCTTTCATATGTAGATCCTGAAGACCTACAGGCACACAGAGCAGTGCTTGTCTTGAGCATCACAATTAGCCTCTGGCTTTGGGCAAAGATGTAGTCTGGCCAGAGGCTACGAAGAGGGAAGAGACAAAGTCTGACTACTATCACTCTCCTGTGGCCAGTGATAAGCATTCTACGTGTTTCTCTTGAATGGAACCAAGGTCGGGAGATCTGTTTTCTCCCTAAATTGAAGAAATACGTTGAAAACTGATGTGCAGAATCAACGAATACTTCCTGTCACCTCTTTGTCCTGCAAACTGAAACCGGATGGAGCAAAGATGCTCCTGAGATCCTTTAGCCGCTGTCGCCCTTTCTGCCGCTGTGGTAGCTGATGAGATCTCAGTCTGAACAAAGTGCATGCAACTCATGACCTCTTGTGCTTTTGCCCAAGGCAATTTTGGCAGAGTGACACTGGGAGAGATGTAGAACAGAGCTCAGGCTGCTTTGCTGCTGCACATGCTGCTTCCAGAATCCACATTTCAGCCCTTTCTACCTCACATGGGAGATTACAATAGGAATGAAGATAAAACTTCTTTCCTGTCAGTGGAGATAATGGGATGGGCAGAGCTGGTGCAGTTGAGATGGGGCTGGGGCTGGGCCGAACTGCACCTGACTGCAAGTCTCTAACTATGTTGGGTCATTTAGATTAATTGCCTTATCTTATTTAAAATGAAAACAGTGTAACTGAAAAATGCCATCACATGTCTATAATTGTTCCTTAGTTCTTAGAGATAGTATTTCTTTTTCAAATATAGCTTGCTGATGATCAGGGATTGGTGTTGATGACAACTGTTGCCATGCCAGTATTTAGTAAGCAAAACGAGACTGTAAGTACTCAGACAATTTCTGTCATGTGATAACAATGTGACTGTAATGAAGTTGATTTCAGAGACCTAATTAGATTCTAAATTTTTTCTTCTTATTTGGTCTGCAGTTAGTACCCATTTATTAGCATAAAAATGTGGAGAAATTATCCCAAATAACTATACTATAGAAACCATAGTAAAATAATGAAACTCTATGTTTGAGAGAAAAATCTCAGATGATACTAGGCATTAGGGTTTTCTTACTTTTGTATTGTTTTTAACAGCAAATAATTGATAGTATTTTCCTCTTTTCCCTGATTTAACTCAGAATTTATTTAGTCTTATGTATAATATGTATATATCTATCTTTAATAATTTCACAGGTTATTAAAGAAAGTTCTGTGTACTTTCCCGTTAATGCTTCACCCTCTTTTGTTTATAAAACAGCAGGAGAAATTGGGAAAGTAGGGATTAACATATTTTTAGCAGTAGATTTTAGTTCAAAACTTGTTTTGCATGTGAAAGTTTTCTGTTGAGGCACTCACTAGCTATCAGAAGCTTGCATGCCTTTTCTATGTGAACTGCAGATAAAGTAGAAAGTTTGTTTGATCAGCTGAGTTTTACTAGAGTCTGCTTTCCCCACTCTTTAAATAATTTGCCTGTTATCTATTCACTTCTGCAGTGTAGCTGCAACGTGAAGTAAGTGGTGAGAAAGTTTATTATTACTGTGGTTCTGACTGCATCTTTTATTGCTCTTTTCAGAGGTCTAAAGGGATTCTTCTGGGAGTAGTTGGCACAGATGTTCCAGTTAAAGAGCTTTTAAAAACTATTCCAAAATACAAGGTAATATACAAATGATGATATGTCATTTATACTCAGTATAATACCCATAATATAACATAATTTATTTAGTATGTTGTTATTGTTTATACTGAAGTAGCTCCATTATTTCACTCATCTTCTTCAGGAATTTTGGCTCCATAGTGTCTGAGATCAAGTGCAGTTTTTAATATGAAAGTTATAATATATGGTTTGATCTTCACATTTTTGCAGATCAGTGTGATCTAGAAAGTGTTATCAAGTGCTGTCCATAATAAAATGAATGAAATTATGCAACTCTACAATATAA
>NW_008670571.1:248-6962 GCF_000695815.1 Acanthisitta chloris | reverse complement strand
TGAAAAATAGCCTGTGTATAAAAATCTATCCTAAATGTGGCTTTATGCTTCCTGTTTGTGTGTACTACTTCCTGTCCCAATTCCACATCTCCTTGAATTCCAACAAATGGCACATTGCAGGAACTTAGAACACGTTCCTGTCTAACCAGACTAGTGGTTCCTTCTCCCCTACCCAGTACATCCTGGTTTGCTAGATATTTCCCTCTACTTAGTTTTTCAAAGTCAGAGACAACTCTACTGTAAAATCTTAAAAAATAATTATCATTAACATTTTCAAAATTTCATATGTTTCATCTCTTGTGAAACTCAGTAAAAATAGGCTTCTGGCCAATACAAAATTACAATTACTTTTCACTTAAACTTGATATGATAACTTAGTACTTCACTATTTTCTGTGTCTGAAGTGTTCTACTATGGTGTTGTTTTATTCACAAATGAAAATCAAATTAATGTTTTCCAGTTAATTCCTATTGGAATTTTTTTTTTGAAAGACAAACAAGCAAGTAACACAATACTGTAGACAGCCTTTACTAAAGAGAACAGCTATTGGAATAGCTACATTTTGACATACACCTGTGCAGAGCATAAATTTGTATAACATACTTTCCATACTGCCATGCTGTCATTTACTCATTTCTAAGAGGGTGGAGGAAGAAGCTGACTTGTGAGTACCTTTGAATATTCTCACATGGTAATTCTAGCTAGGAGCAAAAAAAATCCTTCTATTGATTTAAATTCTAGTTTGAGTTCATTAGCAATTAACAAGTTGTTTTTCAAGATCAATATGCAGTAATTGGAAAGTTTAAATTAAATGAGAATTTGATAAAAATAATGCCTAAAATAGTGGTGATAATGTTAATAATGAGTATTGGAGTAATTTCCTGGGACCTGGATCCCACTAGGGCAAGTGCTATGCAAACAGAGAACTGAAAAGGCTGTCCCAGCTGGAAAAATATTGCAGACTATGGGAAGAGGCAACAGACGACTGCACACTCATACCAGAAAACAGTGACAGAGACATTGCAGGTCAGGATAAATAACAGGGAACAATCCCAGTGCACTAACCACCAAAGTTTGTTAAACTACAACTTATATCATACTTTTGTGTACACAGAAATACAGAATCAGTAGAAGGCAGAAGAGAAAGGAGCAAAATTTGCTGCTTTGCAAAGTTTGGAGCAATGGAAACAGTCTTTGGGGCAGCTTTCTAAGGAGCTGTGAGAAGAACGTGTTTCATTTGTAATGAAGAACCTGCAGAAATAAAAACTTGGCTGTGCATGGCTGGATAGGAAAAGCCATATCATAGTGATGTTATTCATAAGTAATTTGGAAGATTTGGACATAGCCTGAAGACAAGGACCTAGAGAGAGTGGGAGGCCTGAATGCCAGGCAACAGAGTTAGAGTGCTTCAAAAAAGGAGACTTTTTTTAAGAATTGGTTTTCTGTGGAAGTAATAAATGATCCTCTTGCTGAATATTAGACTTTTTATTTGAAGGTACATTTTATATTGCAGGATGTACTGCAAGAGAGGATTATTACAGGAGGCACCAATATCATGCAATACAGTTAGGTTAGTGAAATCACTTGAGTTATAACTTCCAGTCTCACATACCATAAACAAAGACTGTGCAATTGCAAAAGCATAATCACCCCTGGGCCTTGTTCCTGTAGAGGCAACATGTGAAATAAAATTTACACAGGGATATAAAATGATTGGTTGGAAATAGGAATCTGCTGACCTGGAATTCTCTCAGCGTGGATGAGGTGGATTTTATGCTGAGAAAGATGAATAATAGCAATAAGCTATTTTCAGCAGCCATTATCTAGGCTAAACTTCCCCAGATGTCAGTGGAAGTTTCTCCTGAATAAGGTGGGGTTGGATTTAGTAATGCTTGACTTTCATGTGGCATTTTACAGCAGTTGGAAAAAAGGTGTTTTGGTTTTGAATCTGTTATTTAGAGAGTTCAAAGTTTAAAATGGCAATGCTGTGTAAGTGGTAGTATCTCTCAAACCAAAGCATTTTAAGTGCAGAGACTGTGCAATTTCACATATTGCACAGAAAACAATAAAGTACTACCCTTGGAGTCTCAGTATGCTTTAAATAGGCAATTTTTTCCCCCTGTGAAGTATACCACCCACATTTGTTTCCTTACCTGATTTCCATGGCTTGGATGTCATTCTGCAGTTATCAACATAGGCAATTATATTTGAGATCTGATATTTAGCCAAAAGCTTGTTCACTTGTCATACTATAATAGGTAAAATATGTCCATTGTTATTATTTTGGTTATCTCTCCTTTATGAAGAGATGCCAAGAACATATCACCTTCTATTAATTTCACCAAAGTTTATTGCTTTAGGAAAACTGCTAATTTATGAAGCAATCTTCTGTATGGCAGATACAGTTGACCATATACAATCATCCACACAGAGACACTATAAATTGACCTGGTATGTTTTCCCTGTGACCTTGCCATACTATCATACTCTGGTTTATACTTTCAGAAAATTGCAGATGCTGATAGGCCTGCTCTCTTATTTGCCTTTTAAAAATGATTCTGACTTGTCAGCCTTGCTCATCTTGCTTTATGCCAGACAAATTCCTCAGGACCCACTTCAGCAAAACATTTAAGGATGCACTGAAACAAAATAAAAGGGTTTTAGTAGTGAGAATTGTAAATATCAAAGCAAGATAGTTCTGGATTTTCAGGTTTGATTTTTTTGCTTGTTTGTTTGTTAATACCTCAGTGTATTAAGATGCTTAAACAAATATGGAATGTTCTATTATGTTACTTCAGCAATGAAAAAAATGGTGAGAAAGGAGATGTGCCCAGCATGGTAAAAGTTACTTTAGAGGACCTGCAGAAAAATTCTACATTAGCAGCAAGTTTATCTAAGAAGGGATCTCTGAATGACCACATGAATGATTTGAAAATGCATTTATTGCATTCAGTGGATGCAGTCAACTGTGTAAGAGGCATATTGTTAAAAAGACTAGTATTGTTATTTAAATAAGTACAATGCTAAATTTGATTACCTGTACTGTTAGGCCTCATAAAGCATTTCATTGCTCTCAAATAATACCCCACAGTTCCATTCGGTACAAATATGTAATGTTAGAGGAATTTCTTTAGTATAAATCTGCCACCTTCTGTGACTCCAGATGAACTGGAATTAACAGAGAGCCTTTAAGACTGGAGGATGTAAATATCATGTATGATGGGTCAGTGCTTGCTCACTATTAATGTACATTTGTTATCTTTGGTTTTAATGGTTCTTTAACATCAGCTCTTGAACATGCCTAGCCACTCCTGGGAATAGGTGAATTTACTAAATTCCAGTGTCCCTTTGCTTTGGCACATGCTATGGTATATGCCACAGGCTGTGGTGTATGCCACATGCTAAGGCATCTCATGTATGTGTGTATATATAATTCACTCTAATGCACAAAGAAACAAGTGCCCTAGATAGCAAAGTGTGTGTGACATTTAAAAATTGTGCTGTCTGCTGAATTCATCACAATGTTAGGCTCTCATTTTTGCAAAATGTCAAAGACCAGAGCTTTGGCTATGTTATAATGAAACATTATGTGGATAAGAGTTATGAATACTGGGTTTAAGCCTTGGATAACTAAATTCTTGCCTGATTTTTTTTTGTTTAAGAGTTTATTGGAAACCATGCTAATTAGTATTTCTTTCTCATTTGCTTTTACAGTTAGGTATTCATGGATATGCTTTTGCAATTACAAACAATGGATATATTTTGACTCATCCAGAACTTAGGCCTTTGGTAAGAATACTATTTATTGATCTATTTTATTTGGATGTGTGTTGCATTTGGGTTTTTTTTCTTAGTGTGACTAATATAATATTCATTAAAATTAAATGCAACAGACCAGTTACTTTATATTGCTTTATAACACATTATTGTTCTTGGTAAATTTACCTCTGGAAACAAAGATTAGCATGAAAAAAACCCAAGGAAAATAAATATACAAGTTGCTTCTGCAAAAGATGCAGACCTCCATTACTGCAAAATAGCAAAGCCAAAAATTGCTATAATTATGTTCATTTTACATTGAAATGGAAAGTCTGAATGCTCTAGTGCTATGTAATAACCCCTATTTGTCATGCTAAAGTGTTAAAGTTAACTTAATATATGTGCAGAAATTTCAATAAAGCACATTTTAAAGCAAAAGAGGAACACTGGAGATTTTTGTGCTAAAAGAGAAATAACAACAAATTTTACCTTTAGTTTCCCTTATCATCTGATTTACATTACTCACAGAAAAAAAAAATAAAGTGCCTGTTACACAAATGTTTATCAACTTAACACCCCAGAGAACTGGTATATTCCTGATTGCATCATTGTTTAGGAACAGCATTTGCAAGTGTTCCATCACTATAGACTCTTTGCAAAGCATTGGAATGAACAGTTCCACTGCTGTACCCACATGGCTGCCATATGTATTTCTCAGGCAAGCACTTCGAGCAATGTCTGATTTCAACAATATTTCAGTAGAAAACGGAAATATTAACTGGGTGAATAATGGCAGTGCTTATTTGTCATTAATTTCCTAAATTCTCTAGTTAAAATATAAATGGAGAAACAGTAAATGCAAACACAAATGTTAATTAAGTACGTAATCCCTGGCCCAAATCATTTTCAGAAATGGCTCTTGCAAATTATCCCACTGGCTTTTTCACCATTCCAGTGGTGAGACACTAAAGCTATATATCCAGATATAGACAGCTCGACTCAAGTCTGAGTTCACCTCTATCCTCCCCACAGATGATTTTTCACAATGAAGAATTTGTATCCTCTTGTTTTATAGGAATTAGGACCTCTGCTACCCAAATACATAAACATCAGGGAGTGAAAAACTTCCAGCCTCTGTAGAAGCAGTTTACTCTTAAGGAAGATAGAAAACTCTAAATCAATACCTAAGCATTTCACCCCTCAGTCAAAATGTGTTATGTGTCTACAAGACAGTATATATTGAGAAGTATGTAAGTGTAGGATTTATGAGATTTATTCAGCACACCTAGACACATCCAGAATCCCATATCCATCAGAGTTGAATATGATTGTGCCTGAGGAAGATGCAGGAACTGACTACTGAATAAGAGGATGTGAAAAATCTCACAGCAGTCAGTGTAAATTTTGGATAGGCTTCTCCTCATAAACATTTGGTCCTGATATTTTAACATAAATACTTATTTGAGTGGATACTTCTGTTACCCATACTAACATACTCATTTCTGTCAGTCAGCTTGACTTCTCATAGTTGTGATTATTCATATTGTGACCATTTCATGCAGTCTTTATGTTTAATTTCATTTTTAAATTTAATATGAAGTAGTTCTATTATGAATATAGAAAACAAAAGCTCCTGATGAACTTTTTCTTTTCCATATCTTTCTTTGTGTAATGATTTGCCATCATTATCTCATTGAAACTTCTCATCACAATGAACAGCCAATATTTTCAGTCTTGCTGTAATGTTTATCTACTCTCACTTTTCCTCATTTTGGTATTTTGTTGTCATGTTCTTTGTAGTTTTTTGACCTCCCATTTCTCCATTCTTCTGTAAGCCTCGTGAACCCATGTTTGCAAGCCATAGGAATATAATTGAAAGTTCCCTACCTGCATCACAAGAGTTTGATAACTCATGCCTTTGCTGTACTGTCCCTTTTCTTCTGGCGACTTACTTCTTTCAAAATTACTAGTATTTATTCATTATAGAAAAGATATTTTAAAAAACAGAAGTTAATGAAATCCAGGAACTGCAAATAGAAGTTAGGCTGACAGCGTGTTACCTTCTTCCATTCCTTCTCTTGTGTTTTAATGAGGCAAAATGTGCCTTGCTATAGGAATCCCTGACCCCAGTGCACATCTTGAAGGCACTTATTTCATCACCTTATACAATAGACTCTCTTTTAAAATCAAAATGTTGGGCAATAGCCCGTAAGCAGTCACCTAGGGGAACTCATTGTGATATATTTGTGGTCTGTTCATATAATTTTTTTAGAAGTGACATTTTTACCTCTGGGTTCTGTCAGTAGTGGGTAATGAGAGTCTTCTGCTGACTTCACTGGAGTTTTTGAGAGTGAAGTGATTGCTGACCTGGGCCCTTAGATTAATGTTTCAGGCCAGATCTTTATACCATTGTAACTACTGACAAAACATTTCTGACAATAAGTATAGGAAAATAGGCATATAAATCTGGAATTACATTGTTCACCAAAGATACTACCAAAAATTATTTGGATGTCTTAGAGGTTTTTACAGTGATATTAAGCTACAATATTACTGGAGGCCTGAGCTCCTAACCCCAGTGACCATATCTGTTAGTTCTGAAGCTGGTGTACTGCTTTTTAAGGAATTGTTTTCTGGGACTTGGAGCAGACAGGCAGGATAGCAAAGACTGCTTCCTCTTGCACCAGATTTTTATCTGACTCTGACCAGTATATGGAGTCATTAAGCTGGCTACATTTTTCTGCTGATTATCCTATTAGGTTTGCATTTAGAAATACTTTATCTGGAGATTTCCTCTCCTGTTTCTTGTACTGTTTTTTGAATAAACTTCTTTTTCAGTGAGGATGACAGGTTGGGTGTGCATGGGCAGCTGGTGGGATTGAAGGAAGGAGAGGAAGGTGCTCCCTAAATCCTTAGCAGGTTCTCAGAAAAGTTGTGACTGTTGCTGGAGGAGCC